>NC_059508.1:35091433-35096433 GCF_914767665.1 Harmonia axyridis
TATCCTGGTTCAAAAGTTGTATCGGAACATTTCACGTCGTAATATCTCGCCAAGTCCAGACCTCGGCGATAGGTAGTATCTGACACCGTCCGCTCGGGACTGACATCGACTTGGACTCGGGCTGATGATGGGGAGGCGTTTAAGGACGTGAACATTTTTCCTTATAAAAATTAAAGTCGACAATGAATATTGATTCTGATTACTGATTTACGCTTTAAAAACACATTAGAAGGCAACCAAATCGAATTTGAGGAAATTCCACGATCAGAAAATTTTTTTCAAAAAAAAAAAAAATCCGAAAAATATTTTTCGATTCCGATTACTGATTTACTCTTTTAGAACACATTAGGAGGCAACCAAATCAAATTTGAGAAAATTCCACAATCAGAAAATTTTTTTCGAAAAAAAAAAAAATTCGAGGACACCTCGGTCATGGCAAGTTATTTCCCACAATCCATTCCCCGATCCACGTACATCCCAGAAAAAATCATCTCTCTAACTATCCTGGTTCAAAAGTTGTATCGGAACATTTTCACGTCGAAAATATATCTCTAAGTCCAAACCGATGCACCACGTAAACTAGGGCAGACCGATGCACCACGTAATATCGGGCAGACCGATGCAGAACGTAAACTCGATCATACCGATGCTTCACGTAATCTCGATCTTACCGATGCACCACGTAAACAAGGGCAGACCGATGCAGAACGTAAAGTAGATCTTACCGATGCACCACGTAATCTCGATCTTACCGATGCACCACGTAATCTCCATCTTACCGATGCACCACGTGAACTGGATCTTACCGATGCAGAACGTGAATTGGATCTTACCGATGCAGAACGTGAATTGGATCTTACCGATGCACCACGTAAACTCGATCATACCGATGCACCACGTAATCTCGGGCAGACCGATGCACAACGTAAATGACGATCGGGACCGGGGCGATCGGTCGTATCTGACACCGCCGGCTCGGTTCTAACATCGTCAATGAGTCGGGGTTGTAAAAAAGGACGTGAACATTTTTCCTTATAAAAATCAAACCCGACCATGGATTTTGATTCTGATTGTTGATTATCGCTACTAGAACATATAAGGAGGCAACCAAATCAAATTTGAGAAAATTCCACGATCAGAAAATTTTTTTCGAAAAAAAAAAAAAATCGTAATCACCTCGGTCATGGCGAGTTATTTTCCGTATTTCATTCCACAATCAACGTACAACATAGAAGAAATCATCTCTCTAACTATCCTGGTTCAAAAGTTGTATCGGAACATTTCACGTCGTAATATCTCGCCAAGTCCAGACCTCGGCGATAGGTAGTATCTGACACCGTCCGCTCGGGACTGACATCGACTTGGACTCGGGCTGATGATGGGGAGGCGTTTAAGGACGTGAACATTTTTCCTTATAAAAATTAAAGTCGACAATGAATATTGATTCTGATTACTGATTTACGCTTTAAAAACACATTAGAAGGCAACCAAATCGAATTTGAGGAAATTCCACGATCAGAAAATTTTTTTCGAAAAAAAAAAAAATCCGAAAAATATTTTTCGATTCCTATTACTGATTTACTCTTTTAGAACACATTAGGAGGCAACCAAATCAAATTTGAGAAAATTCCACAATCAGAAAATTTTTTTCGAAAAAAAAAAAAATTCGAGGACACCTCGGTCATGGCAAGTTATTTCCCACAATCCATTCCCCGATCCACGTACATCCCAGAAAAAATCATCTCTCTAACTATCCTGGTTCAAAAGTTGTATCGGAACATTTTCACGTCGAAAATATATCTCTAAGTCCAAACCGATGCACCACGTAAACTAGGGCAGACCGATGCACCACGTAATATCGGGCAGACCGATGCAGAACGTAAACTCGATCATACCGATGCTTCACGTAATCTCGATCTTACCGATGCACCACGTAAACAAGGGCAGACCGATGCAGAACGTAAAGTAGATCTTACCGATGCACCACGTAATCTCGATCTTACCGATGCACCACGTAATCTCCATCTTACCGATGCACCACGTGAACTGGATCTTACCGATGCACCACGTAATCTCAATCTTACCGATGCACCACGTGAACTGGATCTTACCGATGCAGAACGTGAATTGGATCTTACCGATGCACCACGTAAACTCGATCTTACCGATGCACCACGTAATCTCGATCTTACCGATGCACCACGTGAACTGGATCTTACCGATGCAGAACGTGAATTGGATCTTACCGATGCACCACGTAAACTCGATCTTACCGATGCACCACGTAATCTCAATCTTACCGATGCACCACGTGAACTGGATCTTACCGATGCAGAACGTGAATTGGATCTTACCGATGCACCACGTAAACTCGATCTTACCGATGCACCACGTAATCTCAATCTTACCGATGCACCACGTGAACTGGATCTTACCGATGCAGAACGTGAATTGGATCTTACCGATGCACCACGTAAACTCGATCTTACCGATGCACCACGTAATCTCGATCTTACCGATGCACCACGTGAACTGGATCTTACCGATGCAGAACGTGAATTGGATCTTACCGATGCACCACGTAAACTCGATCTTACCGATGCACCACGTAATCTCAATCTTACCGATGCATCACGTAATCTCGATCTTACCGATGCAGAACGTAAACTCGATCATACCGATGCACCACGTTATCTCGGCAGACCGATGCAGAACGTAAAAAAAAAGCTTACAGCACGCGGTGTTCCCAAGCGGTCACCCATCCAAGTACTAACCGCGCCCGACGCTGCTTGGCTTCAGTGTTCTGACGAGAACTGGCAATTTCAGCGTGGTATGGCCGTAAACAACAAATATAGCGATATTTTCTATGATATCTCACTTTTTGGGAGCGGAAAGGACGTGAACGTTTTTCCTTATAAAAAATGAAATAACTTTTGGATATTAATTCTGATTGTTGATTTAAGTTTTAAGAACACATTAGGACATATCTCAATGAAATTTGAGGGATTTCCGAAATCGAAAAATATTTTTCGAAAAAAAAAAAAAATCCCAGAAGACCTCGGTCATCTCAAGTTTATTTCCATATTCTATTACACAATCAACGTACATCACAAAAGGAACCATCTCTCTAACTATCACAGTTAAATTTTTGTATCGGAACATTTCACGTCGGAATATCTCGCTAAGTCCAGACCGGGGAGATCGGTCGCATTTGACACCGTCCGCTCCGGTCTAACATCGTCTTGGAGTCGGGGGTAACGATGGAGAGGCGTTTAAGGACGTGAACATTTTTCCTTATAAAAATTAAAGTCGACAATGAATATTGATTCTGATTACTGATTTACTCTTTTAGTACACATTAGAAGGCAACGCAATCAGATTTGAGGAAATTTCAAGATCAGAAAATTTTTTTCGAAAAAAAAAAAAATTCAAGAACACCTGGGTCATGGCAAGTTATTTCCCACAATCCATTCCACAATCAACGTACAACATAGAAGAAATCATCTCTCTAACTATCCTGGTTCAAAAGTTGTATCGGAACATTTCACGTCGAAATACCTCGCCAAGTCCAGACCGGGGCGATAGGTAGTATCTGACACCGTCCGCTCGGGACTGACATCGACTTGGACTCGGGCTAATGATGGGGAGGCGTTTAAGGACGTGAACATTTTTCCTTATAAAAATTAAAGTCGACAATGAATATTGATTCTGATTACTGATTTACGCTTTAAAAACACATTAGAAGGCAACCAAATCAAATTTGAGGAAATTCCAAAATCAGAAAATTTTTTTTCAAAAAAAAAAAAATCCGAAAAATATTTTTCGATTCTGATTACTGATTTACTCTTTTAGAACACATTAGAAGGCAACGAAATCAAATTTGAGTGAAATCCAAAATCAGAAAATATTTTTCGAAAAAAAAAAAAAATTCGAGAACACCTCGGTCATGGCAAGTTATTTTCCACAATCCATTCCCCAATCAACGTACATCCCAGAAAAAATCATCTCTCTAACTATCCTGGTTCAAAAGTTGTATCGGAACATTTTCACGTCGAAAATATATCTCAGAGTCCAGACCGATGCAGAACGTAAACTCGATCATACCGATGCTTCACGTAATCTCGATCTTACCGATGCACAACGTAAACTAGATCACACCGATGCAGAACGTAAACTCGATCATACCGATGCACCACGTAAACTCAGGCAGACCGATGCAGAACGTGAACTCGATCTTACCGATGCACCACGTAATCTCGATCTTACCGATGCACCACGTAAACTCGGGCAGACCGATGCAGAACGTGAACTCGATCTTACCGATGCACCACGTAAACTAGGGCTGACCGATGCATCACGTAAACGACGATCGAGAGGCGCGAAAGGACGTGAACGTTTTTCATTATAAAAATTGAAATAAATGATAAATAATGATTCTGATTGTTGGTTATCATTTTTAATAAGCATTAGGAGGCAACCAAATGAAATTTGAGGAAATTCCGATAATAGAAAATTTTTTCGAAAAAAAAAAAAAATTCATGAAATCCTCGGTCATCGCAAAATATTTACCATATTCTGTTCGATAATCAACGTATATTTAAGAAGGAATCATATCTGTATCTATCTTGGTTCAAATTTTGTATCGGAACATTTTGACCAAAGTCCGAGCTTCGGCCGAAACAGACACCGCTGACCTGGCCTATCGATCGACCGAGAGTCGGGGATAGAGCGTAAGTGTTGTCTGGAGGGGAACCCTGTGCTCTCCTGACATATATAGGGAAGGTGGTCGCGTTGGGCGATGCAGAACGTTTGGATCGGGAATTATATTTTTGGTTCAGCTATTGGAATATGGTTTATTGTTGGTATATATTGGCGAAATAACGTTCTTACTGACTGGGGATATTCATAAAAATGAGTCCGGAGATTTTCAGATCGAAGTCCGAGTGATCCGACTTGGAAGGCGTGTTGGGTGGGTCGAGATGGCTTAGATCGATCAGACG
>NC_059508.1:35102132-35104632 GCF_914767665.1 Harmonia axyridis
ATCTTACCGATGCACCACGTAATCTCCATCTTACCGATGCACCACGTGAACTGGATCTTACCGATGCACCACGTAATCTCAATCTTACCGATGCACCACGTGAACTGGATCTTACCGATGCAGAACGTGAATTGGATCTTACCGATGCACCACGTAAACTCGATCTTACCGATGCACCACGTAATCTCGATCTTACCGATGCACCACGTGAACTGGATCTTACCGATGCAGAACGTGAATTGGATCTTACCGATGCACCACGTAAACTCGATCTTACCGATGCACCACGTAATCTCAATCTTACCGATGCACCACGTGAACTGGATCTTACCGATGCAGAACGTGAATTGGATCTTACCGATGCACCACGTAAACTCGATCTTACCGATGCACCACGTAATCTCAATCTTACCGATGCACCACGTGAACTGGATCTTACCGATGCAGAACGTGAATTGGATCTTACCGATGCACCACGTAAACTCGATCTTACCGATGCACCACGTAATCTCGATCTTACCGATGCACCACGTGAACTGGATCTTACCGATGCAGAACGTGAATTGGATCTTACCGATGCACCACGTAAACTCGATCTTACCGATGCACCACGTAATCTCAATCTTACCGATGCATCACGTAATCTCGATCTTACCGATGCAGAACGTAAACTCGATCATACCGATGCACCACGTTATCTCGGCAGACCGATGCAGAACGTAAAAAAAAAGCTTACAGCACGCGGTGTTCCCAAGCGGTCACCCATCCAAGTACTAACCGCGCCCGACGCTGCTTGGCTTCAGTGTTCTGACGAGAACTGGCAATTTCAGCGTGGTATGGCCGTAAACAACAAATATAGCGATATTTTCTATGATATCTCACTTTTTGGGAGCGGAAAGGACGTGAACGTTTTTCCTTATAAAAAATGAAATAACTTTTGGATATTAATTCTGATTGTTGATTTAAGTTTTAAGAACACATTAGGACATATCTCAATGAAATTTGAGGGATTTCCGAAATCGAAAAATATTTTTCAAAAAAAAAAAAAAATCCCAGAAGACCTCGGTCATCTCAAGTTTATTTCCATATTCTATTACACAATCAACGTACATCACAAAAGGAACCATCTCTCTAACTATCACAGTTAAATTTTTGTATCGGAACATTTCACGTCGGAATATCTCGCTAAGTCCAGACCGGGAGATCGGTCGCATTTGACACCGTCCGCTCCGGTCTAACATCGTCTTGGAGTCGGGGGTAACGATGGAGAGGCGTTTAAGGACGTGAACATTTTTCCTTATAAAAATTAAAGTCGACAATGAATATTGATTCTGATTACTGATTTACTCTTTTAGTACACATTAGAAGGCAACGCAATCAGATTTGAGGAAATTTCAAGATCAGAAATTTTTTTTCGAAAAAAAAAAAAATTCAAGAACACCTGGGTCATGGCAAGTTATTTCCCACAATCCATTCCACAATCAACGTACAACATAGAAGAAATCATCTCTCTAACTATCCTGGTTCAAAAGTTGTATCGGAACATTTCACGTCGAAATACCTCGCCAAGTCCAGACCGGGGCGATAGGTAGTATCTGACACCGTCCGCTCGGGACTGACATCGACTTGGACTCGGGCTAATGATGGGGAGGCGTTTAAGGACGTGAACATTTTTCCTTATAAAAATTAAAGTCGACAATGAATATTGATTCTGATTACTGATTTACGCTTTAAAAACACATTAGAAGGCAACCAAATCAAATTTGAGGAAATTCCAAAATCAGAAAATTTTTTTTCAAAAAAAAAAAAATCCGAAAAATATTTTTCGATTCTGATTACTGATTTACTCTTTTAGAACACATTAGAAGGCAACGAAATCAAATTTGAGTGAAATCCAAAATCAGAAAATATTTTTCGAAAAAAAAAAAAAATTCGAGAACACCTCGGTCATGGCAAGTTATTTTCCACAATCCATTCCCCAATCAACGTACATCCCAGAAAAAATCATCTCTCTAACTATCCTGGTTCAAAAGTTGTATCGGAACATTTTCACGTCGAAAATATATCTCAGAGTCCAGACCGATGCAGAACGTAAACTCGATCATACCGATGCTTCACGTAATCTCGATCTTACCGATGCACAACGTAAACTAGGTCACACCGATGCAGAACGTAAACTCGATCTTACCGATGCACCACGTAAACTCAGGCAGACCGATGCAGAACGTAAACTCGATCTTACCGATGCACCACGTAATCTCGATCTTACCGATGCACCACGTAAACTCGGGCAGACCGATGCAGAACGTGAACTCGATCTTACCGATGCACCACGTAAACTAGGGCTGACCGATGCATCACGTAAACGACGATCGAGAGGCGCGAAAGGACGTGAACGTTTTTCATTATAAAAATTGAAATAAATGATAAATAATGATTCTGATTGTTGGTTATCATTTTTAATAAGCATTAGGAGGCAACCAAATGAAATTTGAGGAAA
>NC_059508.1:35112132-35117132 GCF_914767665.1 Harmonia axyridis
CCCTGGAGAGCTGAGGTGGAGAAGGGTTTCGTGTGAACAGCCGTTGCACACGAGTCAGTCGATCCTAAGCCCTAGGCGAAAGCCGATGTTGATGTGGCGTTGTTAATCGTGTTTATAAGTGGTGGCAGAAATGCTATGCATCTTGACGCGTGACGCACGCCCGTCGGGCGAAAGGGAATCCGGTTCCTATTCCGGAACCCGGCAGCGGAACCGAAATTAAACCGGGCCCTCGTAAGAGAGTTCGTCGGGGCAACCCAAAAGGACCCGGAGACGCCGTCGAGAGATCCGGGAAGAGTTTTCTTTTCTGCATAAGCGTTCGAGTTCCATGGAATCCTCTAGCAGGGAGATATGGTTTGGAACGCGAAGAGCACCGCATTTGCGGCGGTGTCCGGATCTTCTCCTCGGACCTTGAAAATCCGGGAGAGGGCCACGTGTAGGCGTCGCGCCGGCTCGTACCCATATCCGCAGCTGGTCTCCAAGGTAAAGAGCCTCTAGTCGATAGAATAATGTAGGTAAGGGAAGTCGGCAAATTAGATCCGTAACTTCGGGATAAGGATTGGCTCTGAGGATTGTGGCGTGTCGGGCTTGTTGGGGAAGTGGGTCACGGCTAACGTACCGGGCCTGGGCGAGGTGATGCGTTTCGCTTGCGTTACGTTTGATCCGAGCTCGGTCCCGCGTCTTGGCCTCCCGCGGAATCGTCAAGCTTCGAGACCCCGTGAGTGCTCGCAAGGGTGCTCTGGGTAATCTCTGCGGCCGTCATCTAACAATCAACTCAGAACTGGCACGGACTGGGAGAATCCGACTGTCTAATTAAAACAAAGCATTGCGATGGCCCCAGCGGGTGTTGACGCAATGTGATTTCTGCCCAGTGCTCTGAATGTCAACGTGAAGAAATTCAAAAAAGCGCGGGTAAACGCGCTTCGTTTACCCGCGCTTTTTTGAATTTCTTCACGTTGACATTCAGAGCACTGGGCAGAAATCACATTGCGTCAACACCCGCTGGGGCCATCGCAATGCTTTGTTTTAATTAGACAGTCGGATTCTCCCAGTCCGTGCCAGTTCTGAGTTGATTGTTAGATGACGGCCGCAGAGATTACCCAGAGCACCCTTGCGAGCACTCACGGGGTCTCGAAGCTTGACGATTCCGCGGGAGGCCAAGACGCGGGACCGAGCTCGGATCAAACGTAACGCAAGCGAAACGCATCACCTCGCCCAGGCCCGGTACGTTAGCCGTGACCCACTTCCCCAACAAGCCCGACACGCCACAATCCTCAGAGCCAATCCTTATCCCGAAGTTACGGATCTAATTTGCCGACTTCCCTTACCTACATTATTCTATCGACTAGAGGCTCTTTACCTTGGAGACCAGCTGCGGATATGGGTACGAGCCGGCGCGACGCCTACACGTGGCCCTCTCCCGGATTTTCAAGGTCCGAGGAGAAGATCCGGACACCGCCGCAAATGCGGTGCTCTTCGCGTTCCAAACCATATCTCCCTGCTAGAGGATTCCATGGAACTCGAACGCTTATGCAGAAAAGAAAACTCTTCCCGGATCTCTCGACGGCGTCTCCGGGTCCTTTTGGGTTGCCCCGACGAACTCTCTTACGAGGGCCCGGTTTAATTTCGGTTCCGCTGCCGGGTTCCGGAATAGGAACCGGATTCCCTTTCGCCCGACGGGCGTGCGTCACGCGTCAAGATGCATAGCATTTCTGCCACCACTTATAAACACGATTAACAACGCCACATCAACATCGGCTTTCGCCTAGGGCTTAGGATCGACTGACTCGTGTGCAACGGCTGTTCACACGAAACCCTTCTCCACCTCAGCTCTCCAGGGCCTCGCTGGAGTATTTGCTACTACCACCAAGATCTGCACCGAAGGCGGCTCCAGACGGCCTCACGGCCAGCCCTTCTGCGCTCACCTCCGCGACCCTCCTACTCATCAGGGCTTCATGACCGCCCCGAAGGGCGACCGCACATGCCACTGACGGCCGAGTATAAGCACGACGCTTCAGCGCCATCCATTTTCAGGGCTAGTAACTTCGGCAGGTGAGTTGTTACACACTCCTTGGCGGATTCCGACTTCCATGGCCACCGTCCTGCTGTCTTAAGTTACCAACGCCTTTCATGGTATCCCATAAGCGTCGATTTAGGCGCTTTAACTCGGCGTTTGGTTCATCCCACAGCGCCAGTTCTGCTTACCAAAAATGGCCCACTTGGCACTCTGATCCGAAATCTCGCGGCTTCACATTCAAGCAAGCCGGAGATCTCACCCATTTAAAGTTTGAGAATAGGTTGAGGTCGTTTCGACCCCAATGCCTCTAATCATTCGCTTTACCGGATGAGACTCGTATGCAACGAGCGCCAGCTATCCTGAGGGAAACTTCGGAGGGAACCAGCTACTAGATGGTTCGATTAGTCTTTCGCCCCTATACCCAGTTCCGACGATCGATTTGCACGTCAGAATCGCTACGGACCTCCATCAGGGTTTCCCCTGACTTCGTCCTGACCAGGCATAGTTCACCATCTTTCGGGTCCCAGCGTGTACGCTCTTGGTGCGCCTCCTCTCGCAATGAGAATGAGGCGCCCCGGGAATGCGGGTCAGTCATGGAGACCGACCATCTTCCCTTAGTTCACATAAAGTGAACCGTTACTTTCATTGCGCCTTTAGGTTTAGTGATTCCCAATGACTCGCGCACACGCTAGACTCCTTGGTCCGTGTTTCAAGACGGGTCCTGAAAGTACCCAAAGCAATAGCGTCGCTGATCGGCGTTTCAAGAGGTCTGTCCAAGAACACCGCGGCGAACAGTCGCAAACGGACGGAATCGGCACTAGGTCCGATCGCCATCACAATTCACATACTTGCCACGGGCCGGACGCGAACTAAGTCGCGGCCTCCCGCCATCAGTAAACCGTCGAGCGAGCTGTTCGGAAACCCAGTGTCCGTAAACATCGGAAAATCCGAGCTCACGGGCTACACTCGAGACCGTAGAACAGCACCCAACGGATCGCGACGACCTACTAGGGGAGAAGTGCACGCGTCCGAAGCCGGAGATGAACCGAAGGGAACAGCCAACGCGAACGTCGCCGTTTCCACAGTCAGTAAATCCCAACAACAGGCGCGAATGAATCTCCCCATTCGACCTTTCGGGTTTCTCAGGTTTACCCCTGAACGGTTTCACGTACTCTTGAACTCTCTCTTCAAAGTTCTTTTCAACTTTCCCTCACGGTACTTGTTCGCTATCGGTCTCGTGGTTATATTTAGCCTTAGATGGAGTTTACCACCCACTTAGGGCTGCACTCTCAAGCAACCCGACTCTAAGAAGAGATCCTCTAGCAAGCCGCAGCGGTCGCTACGGGCCTGGCACCCTCTATGGGCGATGGCCCCATTCAAGATGGACTTGAACGCGCCGCGAACTCGCCAGATAATGGATCCTTCCAAACACCACATCTCCCGGCGACCGGTTACGATCGCGGGATTCAGTGCTGGGCTAATCCCTGTTCGCTCGCCGCTACTAAGGGAATCCTAGTTAGTTTCTTTTCCTCCGCTTAATAATATGCTTAAATTCAGCGGGTAGTCTCACCTGTCCTGAGGTCGTATGTTCAAATCATCGAAACGTTCCGAAACTAACCTTTGGCGGCTCATAAAATCACGTACCTTACGCGAGGGAGTTAGCCTACTCAAAGGCGTCTATTATCTCCTGCTCCGTATGGCGGATCATGCGAATCCAAGCAAAGTGCTTCGGTGTTTCGGGGGTGCGCTCATGAAAGCTCATCCGCAACGCGCGACAACTGGCACATTAAAGCGATCGGACGTCGTTCAGATTTCTCGGACACGACGATCGCATGTCTACAGTCATGGGCGCAGATCGAGCAATACCACGACACCACAATATATGCTTTCGCAATTCAAGACGGCGCGTTACGAAAACAACTCCTCATCATTCCAACACACGAGGCGTCGAAACGACAGAACGTTGATCGTCACGCGGCAAACCGTCCAACTCGCCCAAATGACCTTCGGTACAGGATCAACGTTAGACGACCTTTACGTCGTCACTTCGTCAAGCCATAACGTCTGGCCGGGCAGTCTTTGTAATGGAACCGACCCTCAGTCAGGAGTGGTCCGAGGACAGTGTCCGAGGACCGCAATGTGCGTTCGAAATGTCGATGTTCATGTGTCCTGCAGTTCGCATGTTGACGCGCAATTAGCTGCGTTCTTCATCGACCCACGAGCCAAGTGATCCACCGTTCAGGGTAATCTTTTATGTTCGATTTCTCGGTACTAGTCGCAATGGACTTTCCCTCGAAATACGAGACGCCAACTGCGAACCTCCTCGAGAATGACATTCCAATGACTGAGACGACCCACTGAAGGGTCAATACGTCAGTCGATCGGCGCAAAATCTTCGGTTCAACTAGTTTGCGTACTAATCTAGTGACAATTATCGTAAAAAATTCGGACGGAGACAAACGTCGCAGACAATCCCGAAAGAGCATAAAAACGCTAATGTAACGGGCGTCGCACAACGTCGACGTCTTCGTCCCTGGAATAGATCGTCCTACCGAAGTCCGTAGACAACGGTAACGACTGATCGATTTCGGGCGAGAATCTTTAAAACCTGCAGCCGGCTCCTCGTTCCGTGCCAAACACGAAACTTCGCCCAGCCACGAACGCGGCAATCCAAGCGCTTCGAATCCTTATTCCGAGCACATCACGAGACTTCGCCCAACTACGAACGTCAGCATAAGCAGCCGGCTCCTCGTTCCATCAAGGAACTTCGCCCAACCACAAACGCCGACATAAGCGGCCGGCTCCTCATTTCGTGAGCATCTCTAAACATGGACCTACAACGAAGGCTGCACACACGTGCGGCCGGCTCCTCGTTTCGAGGATATCACAAGACTTCGCCCAACCACGAACGTCAGCATAAGCAGCCGGCTCCTCGTTCCGTCAAGGAACTTCGCCCAACCACAAACGCCGACATAGGCGGCCGGCT
>NC_059508.1:35119632-35127132 GCF_914767665.1 Harmonia axyridis
CCCCAGTCAGCATGAGACTCAAGCTAAATATACATCATCATCATCTCGGACAAAACCCCGATCAAAAATGAGAAAGTTTCTAGAAACAATCCCTCGCCAAGGCGTCCATATATAATACGAACCCCCGGCTATCAACTAATTTCTTATACACATTCCATCTCGACCCTTCGCTATACATGTGAATATAACGACACGGTGATTCGAGATTCAACAATATTTGTCGCTCGGAACGAATTGAGTGGTTGCAAATTTTTTGTGAACATAACCCGCAACGGGCAGAGGATCACGATTTTAAGGTTGGTCGCTTAAAGGCCATTCGACTACAAAGAGACGAAGCGGACCGCGACCTCGCTGCATGAGGTTGACGAAAGCGACCCAAGATGCGAAAGCCGAAACCAACACACCTTGCCAGTACCCAAACGCCGAGGTCGGATTCGGGTCTACCACTTACCAACTGAATATCATCCTAAAAAGAACTCCAAACAGTCTAGGACAGGACCCATTCTCCACCCCTTCTATATATGTCAGGAGAACCCCGGATTCCCCTCCAGACACGATTTAGCAAACTTTTCCCGATCGATCCGACCCACCGAGGCCGTTTCGACCGTTCGCCGCGCCTACTAGAGCTGATTTCTTCGGACTCCGATCAGAAAATCCGCCGATGCATGTCGTTAACACCTAGTCCGCCTCGTCCGATCGATCGAGGCCGTTTCGACCGTTCGCCGCGCCTACTAGAGCTGATTTCTTCGGACTCCGATCAGAAAATCCGCCGATGCATGTCGTTAACACCTAGTCCGCCTCGTCCGATCGATCTAGGCCGTCTCGATCCACCCATCGCGCATCGAAAGTCGCATCTCTCGAACTCCGATCCGGAAATCGGCCGATGCATCACGTTAACTATTTCTTATATATCTAATATAATATACATCGAGACGGTAAGAATTCTTTTAATCGAAGATATACATATACTTCTCATCAATATCCAAAAGCTTATCGAAAAATAAATTACTCAACTTTTACGTGAAGAATCGTTCACCCAAACCTTATCCCCTATATATGTCAGGAGAACCCAAGGTTCCCCTCCAGACACGATTTAGCAAACTTTTCCCGATCGATCCGACCCACCGAGGCCGTCTCGACCGTCCGCTGCGCCTACTAGGGCCGATTTCTTCGGACTCCGATCAGAAAATATACCGATGCATGTCGTTAACACCTAGTCCGCCTCGTCCGATCTATCTAAACAGTCTCGACGCACCCAACACTCTTTCAAAGTCGGATTACTCGGACTCAATCTGAAAATGGACCGATGCATGACGTCAACACTTAGCCCGCCTCGTCTGATCTATCTAAGCCATCTCGACCCACCCAACACGCCTTCCAAGTCGGATCACTCGGACTTCGATCTGAAAATCTCCGGACTCATTTTTATGAATATCCCCAGTCAGTAAGAACGTTATTTCGCCAATATATACCAACAATAAACCATATTCCAATAGCTGAACCAAAAATATAATTCCCGATCCAAACGTTCTGCATCGCCCAACGCGACCACCTTCCCTATATATGTCAGGAGAGCACAGGGTTCCCCTCCAGACAACACTTACGCTCTATCCCCGACTCTCGGTCGATCGATAGGCCAGGTCAGCGGTGTCTGTTTCGGCCGAAGCTCGGACTTTGGTCAAAATGTTCCGATACAAAATTTGAACCAAGATAGATACAGATATGATTCCTTCTTAAATATACGTTGATTATCGAACAGAATATGGTAAATATTTTGCGATGACCGAGGATTTCATGAATTTTTTTTTTTTTTCGAAAAAATTTTCTATTATCGGAATTTCCTCAAATTTCATTTGGTTGCCTCCTAATGCTTATTAAAAATGATAACCAACAATCAGAATCATTATTTATCATTTATTTCAATTTTTATAATGAAAAACGTTCACGTCCTTTCGCGCCTCTCGATCGTCGTTTACGTGATGCATCGGTCAGCCCTAGTTTACGTGGTGCATCGGTAAGATCGAGTTCACGTTCTGCATCGGTCTGCCCGAGTTTACGTGGTGCATCGGTAAGATCGAGATTACGTGGTGCATCGGTAAGATCGAGTTCACGTTCTGCATCGGTCTGCCTGAGTTTACGTGGTGCATCGGTATGATCGAGTTTACGTTCTGCATCGGTGTGATCTAGTTTACGTTGTGCATCGGTAAGATCGAGATTACGTGAAGCATCGGTATGATCGAGTTTACGTTCTGCATCGGTCTGGACTCTGAGATATATTTTCGACGTGAAAATGTTCCGATACAACTTTTGAACCAGGATAGTTAGAGAGATGATTTTTTCTGGGATGTACGTTGATTGGGGAATGGATTGTGGAAAATAACTTGCCATGACCGAGGTGTTCTCGAATTTTTTTTTTTTTTCGAAAAATATTTTCTGATTTTGGATTTCACTCAAATTTGATTTCGTTGCCTTCTAATGTGTTCTAAAAGAGTAAATCAGTAATCAGAATCGAAAAATATTTTTCGGATTTTTTTTTTTTTGAAAAAAAATTTTCTGATTTTGGAATTTCCTCAAATTTGATTTGGTTGCCTTCTAATGTGTTTTTAAAGCGTAAATCAGTAATCAGAATCAATATTCATTGTCGACTTTAATTTTTATAAGGAAAAATGTTCACGTCCTTAAACGCCTCCCCATCATCAGCCCGAGTCCAAGTCGATGTCAGTCCCGAGCGGACGGTGTCAGATACTACCTATCGCCCCGGTCTGGACTTGGCGAGGTATTTCGACGTGAAATGTTCCGATACAACTTTTGAACCAGGATAGTTAGAGAGATGATTTCTTCTATGTTGTACGTTGATTGTGGAATGGATTGTGGGAAATAACTTGCCATGACCCAGGTGTTCTTGAATTTTTTTTTTTTTCGAAAAAAATTTTCTGATCTTGAAATTTCCTCAAATCTGATTGCGTTGCCTTCTAATGTGTTCTAAAAGAGTAAATCAGTAATCAGAATCAATATTCATTGTCGACTTTAATTTTTATAAGGAAAAATGTTCACGTCCTTAAACGCCTCTCCATCGTTACCCCGACTCCAAGACGATGTTAGACCGGAGCGGACGGTGTCAAATGCGACCGATCTCCCCGGTCTGGACTTAGCGAGATATTCCGACGTGAAATGTTCCGATACAAAAATTTAACTGTGATAGTTAGAGAGATGGTTCCTTTTGTGATGTACGTTGATTGTGTAATAGAATATGGAAATAAACTTGAGATGACCGAGGTCTTCTGGGATTTTTTTTTTTTTTCGAAAAATATTTTTCGATTTCGGAAATCCCTCAAATTTCATTGAGATATGTCCTAATGTGTTCTTAAAACTTAAATCAACAATCAGAATTAATATCCAAAAGTTATTTCATTTTTTATAAGGAAAAACGTTCACGTCCTTTCCGCTCCCAAAAAGTGAGATATCATAGAAAATATCGCTATATTTGTTGTTTACGGCCATACCACGCTGAAATTGCCAGTTCTCGTCAGAACACTGAAGCCAAGCAGCGTCGGGCGCGGTTAGTACTTGGATGGGTGACCGCTTGGGAACACCGCGTGCTGTAAGCTTTTTTTTTACGTTCTGCATCGGTCTGCCGAGATAACGTGGTGCATCGGTATGATCGAGTTTACGTTCTGCATCGGTAAGATCGAGATTACGTGATGCATCGGTAAGATTGAGATTACGTGGTGCATCGGTAAGATCGAGTTTACGTGGTGCATCGGTAAGATCCAATTCACGTTCTGCATCGGTAAGATCCAGTTCACGTGGTGCATCGGTAAGATCGAGATTACGTGGTGCATCGGTAAGATCGAGTTTACGTGGTGCATCGGTAAGATCCAATTCACGTTCTGCATCGGTAAGATCCAGTTCACGTGGTGCATCGGTAAGATTGAGATTACGTGGTGCATCGGTAAGATCGAGTTTACGTGGTGCATCGGTAAGATCCAATTCACGTTCTGCATCGGTAAGATCCAGTTCACGTGGTGCATCGGTAAGATTGAGATTACGTGGTGCATCGGTAAGATCGAGTTTACGTGGTGCATCGGTAAGATCCAATTCACGTTCTGCATCGGTAAGATCCAGTTCACGTGGTGCATCGGTAAGATCGAGATTACGTGGTGCATCGGTAAGATCGAGTTTACGTGGTGCATCGGTAAGATCCAATTCACGTTCTGCATCGGTAAGATCCAGTTCACGTGGTGCATCGGTAAGATCGAGATTACGTGGTGCATCGGTAAGATCCAGTTCACGTGGTGCATCGGTAAGATGGAGATTACGTGGTGCATCGGTAAGATCGAGATTACGTGGTGCATCGGTAAGATCTACTTTACGTTCTGCATCGGTCTGCCCTTGTTTACGTGGTGCATCGGTAAGATCGAGATTACGTGAAGCATCGGTATGATCGAGTTTACGTTCTGCATCGGTCTGCCCGATATTACGTGGTGCATCGGTCTGCCCTAGTTTACGTGGTGCATCGGTTTGGACTTAGAGATATATTTTCGACGTGAAAATGTTCCGATACAACTTTTGAACCAGGATAGTTAGAGAGATGATTTTTTCTGGGATGTACGTGGATCGGGGAATGGATTGTGGGAAATAACTTGCCATGACCGAGGTGTCCTCGAATTTTTTTTTTTTTCGAAAAAAATTTTCTGATTGTGGAATTTTCTCAAATTTGATTTGGTTGCCTCCTAATGTGTTCTAAAAGAGTAAATCAGTAATCGGAATCGAAAAATATTTTTCGGATTTTTTTTTTTTTCGAAAAAAATTTTCTGATCGTGGAATTTCCTCAAATTCGATTTGGTTGCCTTCTAATGTGTTTTTAAAGCGTAAATCAGTAATCAGAATCAATATTCATTGTCGACTTTAATTTTTATAAGGAAAAATGTTCACGTCCTTAAACGCCTCCCCATCATCAGCCCGAGTCCAAGTCGATGTCAGTCCCGAGCGGACGGTGTCAGATACTACCTATCGCCGAGGTCTGGACTTGGCGAGATATTACGACGTGAAATGTTCCGATACAACTTTTGAACCAGGATAGTTAGAGAGATGATTTCTTCTATGTTGTACGTTGATTGTGGAATGAAATACGGAAAATAACTCGCCATGACCGAGGTGATTACGATTTTTTTTTTTTTTCGAAAAAAATTTTCTGATCGTGGAATTTTCTCAAATTTGATTTGGTTGCCTCCTTATATGTTCTAGTAGCGATAATCAACAATCAGAATCAAAATCCATGGTCGGGTTTGATTTTTATAAGGAAAAATGTTCACGTCCTTTTTTACAACCCCGACTCATTGACGATGTTAGAACCGAGCCGGCGGTGTCAGATACGACCGATCGCCCCGGTCCCGATCGTCATTTACGTTGTGCATCGGTCTGCCCGAGATTACGTGGTGCATCGGTCTGGACTTAGAGATATATTTTCGACGTGAAAATGTTCCGATACAACTTTTGAACTAGGATAGTTAGAGAGATGATTTTTTCTGGGATGTACGTTGATTGGGGAATGGATTGTGGGAAATAACTTGCCATGACCGAGGTGTTCTCGAATTTTTTTTTTTTTTTCGAAAAAAATTTTCTGATTGTGGAATTTTCTCAAATTTGATTTGGTTGCCTCCTAATGTGTTCTAATAGCGATAATCAACAATCAGAATCAAAATCCATGGTCGGGTTTGATTTTTATAAGGAATAATGTTCACGTCCTTTTTCGCCTATGTTCTTTTTCGACGTGAAAAGTTCCGATACAACTTTTGAACCAGGATAGTTAGAGAGATGATTTTTTCTGGGATGTATGTTGATTGACGTACGAAACTTGGAAAAAAAATAGAAAAGACCGAGGTACTCTAGAAAAAAAATTTATTGAAAATATTTTTTTGATTTCGGAATTAATTCGAAATTCATTCAGATGTCTTCTATCAATATCGCGAAAGAAAAATCAATAATCAGAATCGATATTCATCTAAGATTATTTCCTTTTGGATTGTGTTAACATTCGGTACGATCTTGTCTACGTGATGCATCGGTTTGTTTCTCGGCTCTTGTGAGCAAGTTGGACACTCGAGACGGCCTCCATCGATCGGATTAGGCGGGCTTTAATGTTAACGTGCTGTATCGGTGTGATCTTGTTTACGTCATGCATCGGTATAGCTTTAAATCGCGCCGTAAAGTCGTTCACGTCATGCATCGGTATCTTAAATCGCGCCGAAAAGTCGTTCACGTCATGCATCGGTATCTTAAATCGCGCCGTAAAGTCGTTCACGTCATGCATCGGTATCTTAAATCGAGCCGAAAAGTCGTTCACGTCATGCATCGGTGGCACAAAAAAAAGACGCCGATGCATGACGTGAGCCGACTTTTCGGCGCGATTTAAGATACCGATGCATGACGTGAACGACTTTACGGCGCGATTTAAGATACCGATGCATGACGTGAACCGACTTTTCGGCATGAAGTCAGCTAAAATTATCGTGTGCATCTTGGGTCGGTCCACGTACCGTAGATCAGAGAGGGACGACGTACATACATCGGATACATTTGTATCCAACAAGTTACGATCGTCGTCTGATCCAGCGGTAATCGGACCTACTCTCGTGAATTTATTTTGCCCCTTGAATAACTTTGTACCGATGCACGACGTGAAGTCGACTTTTCGGCATGGTTTAAGCTAAAATTATCGTGTGCATCTTGGGTAGGCCCACTTACTACAGATCAGAGAGGGACGACGTACATACATCGGATACATTCGTATCCAACAAGTTACAATCGTCGTCTGATCCAGCGGTAATCGGACCTACTCTCGTGAATTTATTTTGCCCCTTGAATAACTTTGTACCGATGCACGACGTGAAGTCGACTTTCCGGCATGGTTTAAGCTAAAATTATCGTGTGCATCTTTCATTTTACTCATCACATAGTCTGATGCATTTGATGACATTTACCCTTGTGAGTTATTCGTATTTCTCTCTCATGTCCGATTTCGTCAAACATATCTACCTTTCTGATTGATTCATCGTGAATTGTTCGAATTTGACTAAGATAAGCCTGCAAAACATGCATATTTCATTAGCTCGTTATGATATTTTCAGATGAAAACCGTTCAAGATTTTCGAATAGTAAGACACCATCCAGTCACAGCTCGAATACCACCGTCAGGTCGGCGGTCGATATATTGTGATGTGGTGCTTTTTCGAAAGATTTTCAATTAGTGGTTATCTTCGGTACTTTGCGCCATATCAGAGAGAAAATCAGAGTTATTTTTGATAGAAAAACTCACGTCAAGCATCGGCAAAATTTCATACGAAAATCATAAAGTCCGATTCGATAGACGGACGAAGGCCAAAATGGCTCTCGTTACCGTCCCCAACCGCAAGAACGATAGACGTTCGAACGGTCGGTTCAAATCGGACTCTTTATACAAGAAAAATCCAGGACAAGTAGCCAAACATGTCCGACAGG
>NC_059508.1:35132132-35139632 GCF_914767665.1 Harmonia axyridis
AGAGAGAAATACGAATAACTCACAAGGGTAAATGTCATCAAATGCATCAGACTATGTGATGAGTAAAATGAAAGATGCACACGATAATTTTAGCTTAAACCATGCCGGAAAGTCGACTTCACGTCGTGCATCGGTACAAAGTTATTCAAGGGGCAAAATAAATTCACGAGAGTAGGTCCGATTACCGCTGGATCAGACGACGATTGTAACTTGTTGGATACGAATGTATCCGATGTATGTACGTCGTCCGTCTCAGATCTGTAGTAAGTGGGCCTACCCAAGATGCACACGATAATTTTAGCTTAAACCATGCCGAAAAGTCGACTTCACGTCGTGCATCGGTACAAAATTATTCAAGGGGCAAAATAAATTCACGAGAGTAGGTCCGATTACCGCTGGATCAGACGACGATCGTAACTTGTTGGATACAAATGTATCCGATGTATGTACGTCGTCCCTCTCTGATCTACGGTACGTGGACCGACCCAAGATGCACACGATAATTTTAGCTGACTTCATGCCGAAAAGTCGATTCACGTCATGCATCGGTATCTTAAATCGCGCCGTAAAGTCGTTCACGTCATGCATCGGTATCTTAAATCGCGCCGAAAAGTCGGCTCACGTCATGCATCGGCGTCTTTTTTTTGTGCCACCGATGCATGACGTGAACGACTTTTCGGCTCGATTTAAGATACCGATGCATGACGTGAACGACTTTACGGCGCGATTTAAGATACCGATGCATGACGTGAACGACTTTTCGGCGCGATTTAAGATACCGATGCATGACGTGAACGACTTTACGGCGCGATTTAAAGCTATACCGATGCATGACGTAAACAAGATCACACCGATGCAGCACGTTAACATTAAAGCCCGCCTAATCCGATCGATGGAGGCCGTCTCGAGTGTCCAACTTGCTCACAAGAGCCGAGAAACAAACCGATGCATCACGTAGACAAGATCGTACCGAATGTTAACACAATCCAAAAGGAAATAATCTTAGATGAATATCGATTCTGATTATTGATTTTTCTTTCGCGATATTGATAGAAGACATCTGAATGAATTTCGAATTAATTCCGAAATCAAAAAAATATTTTCAATAAATTTTTTTTCTAGAGTACCTCGGTCTTTTCTATTTTTTTTCCAAGTTTCGTACGTCAATCAACATACATCCCAGAAAAAATCATCTCTCTAACTATCCTGGTTCAAAAGTTGTATCGGAACTTTTCACGTCGAAAAAGAACATAGGCGAAAAAGGACGTGAACATTATTCCTTATAAAAATCAAACCCGACCATGGATTTTGATTCTGATTGTTGATTATCGCTATTAGAACACATTAGGAGGCAACCAAATCAAATTTGAGAAAATTCCACAATCAGAAAATTTTTTTCGAAAAAAAAAAAAAAATTCGAGAACACCTCGGTCATGGCAAGTTATTTCCCACAATCCATTCCCCAATCAACGTACATCCCAGAAAAAATCATCTCTCTAACTATCCTAGTTCAAAAGTTGTATCGGAACATTTTCACGTCGAAAATATATCTCTAAGTCCAGACCGATGCACCACGTAATCTCGGGCAGACCGATGCACAACGTAAATGACGATCGGGACCGGGGCGATCGGTCGTATCTGACACCGCCGGCTCGGTTCTAACATCGTCAATGAGTCGGGGTTGTAAAAAAGGACGTGAACATTTTTCCTTATAAAAATCAAACCCGACCATGGATTTTGATTCTGATTGTTGATTATCGCTACTAGAACATATAAGGAGGCAACCAAATCAAATTTGAGAAAATTCCACGATCAGAAAATTTTTTTCGAAAAAAAAAAAAAATCGTAATCACCTCGGTCATGGCGAGTTATTTTACGTATTTCATTCCACAATCAACGTACAACATAGAAGAAATCATCTCTCTAACTATCCTGGTTCAAAAGTTGTATCGGAACATTTCACGTCGTAATATCTCGCCAAGTCCAGACCTCGGCGATAGGTAGTATCTGACACCGTCCGCTCGGGACTGACATCGACTTGGACTCGGGCTGATGATGGGGAGGCGTTTAAGGACGTGAACATTTTTCCTTATAAAAATTAAAGTCGACAATGAATATTGATTCTGATTACTGATTTACGCTTTAAAAACACATTAGAAGGCAACCAAATCGAATTTGAGGAAATTCCACGATCAGAAAATTTTTTTCAAAAAAAAAAAAAATCCGAAAAATATTTTTCGATTCCGATTACTGATTTACTCTTTTAGAACACATTAGGAGGCAACCAAATCAAATTTGAGAAAATTCCAAAATCAGAAAATTTTTTTCGAAAAAAAAAAAAATTCGAGGACACCTCGGTCATGGCAAGTTATTTCCCACAATCCATTCCCCGATCCACGTACATCCCAGAAAAAATCATCTCTCTAACTATCCTGGTTCAAAAGTTGTATCGGAACATTTTCACGTCGAAAATATATCTCTAAGTCCAAACCGATGCACCACGTAAACTAGGGCAGACCGATGCACCACGTAATATCGGGCAGACCGATGCAGAACGTAAACTCGATCATACCGATGCTTCACGTAATCTCGATCTTACCGATGCACCACGTAAACAAGGGCAGACCGATGCAGAACGTAAAGTAGATCTTACCGATGCACCACGTAATCTCGATCTTACCGATGCACCACGTAATCTCCATCTTACCGATGCACCACGTGAACTGGATCTTACCGATGCAGAACGTGAATTGGATCTTACCGATGCAGAACGTGAATTGGATCTTACCGATGCACCACGTAAACTCGATCATACCGATGCACCACGTAATCTCGGGCAGACCGATGCACAACGTAAATGACGATCGGGACCGGGGCGATCGGTCGTATCTGACACCGCCGGCTCGGTTCTAACATCGTCAATGAGTCGGGGTTGTAAAAAAGGACGTGAACATTTTTCCTTATAAAAATCAAACCCGACCATGGATTTTGATTCTGATTGTTGATTATCGCTACTAGAACATATTAGGAGGCAACCAAATCAAATTTGAGAAAATTCCACGATCAGAAAATTTTTTTCGAAAAAAAAAAAAAATCGTAATCACCTCGGTCATGGCGAGTTATTTTCCGTATTTCATTCCACAATCAACGTACAACATAGAAGAAATCATCTCTCTAACTATCCTGGTTCAAAAGTTGTATCGGAACATTTCACGTCGTAATATCTCGCCAAGTCCAGACCTCGGCGATAGGTAGTATCTGACACCGTCCGCTCGGGACTGACATCGACTTGGACTCGGGCTGATGATGGGGAGGCGTTTAAGGACGTGAACATTTTTCCTTATAAAAATTAAAGTCGACAATGAATATTGATTCTGATTACTGATTTACGCTTTAAAAACACATTAGAAGGCAACCAAATCGAATTTGAGGAAATTCCACGATCAGAAAATTTTTTTCGAAAAAAAAAAAAATCCGAAAAATATTTTTCGATTCCGATTACTGATTTACTCTTTTAGAACACATTAGGAGGCAACCAAATCAAATTTGAGAAAATTCCACAATCAGAAAATTTTTTTCGAAAAAAAAAAAAATTCGAGGACACCTCGGTCATGGCAAGTTATTTCCCACAATCCATTCCCCGATCCACGTACATCCCAGAAAAAATCATCTCTCTAACTATCCTGGTTCAAAAGTTGTATCGGAACATTTTCACGTCGAAAATATATCTCTAAGTCCAAACCGATGCACCACGTAAACTAGGGCAGACCGATGCACCACGTAATATCGGGCAGACCGATGCAGAACGTAAACTCGATCATACCGATGCTTCACGTAATCTCGATCTTACCGATGCACCACGTAAACAAGGGCAGACCGATGCAGAACGTAAAGTAGATCTTACCGATGCACCACGTAATCTCGATCTTACCGATGCACCACGTAATCTCCATCTTACCGATGCACCACGTGAACTGGATCTTACCGATGCACCACGTAATCTCAATCTTACCGATGCACCACGTGAACTGGATCTTACCGATGCAGAACGTGAATTGGATCTTACCGATGCACCACGTAAACTCGATCTTACCGATGCACCACGTAATCTCGATCTTACCGATGCACCACGTGAACTGGATCTTACCGATGCAGAACGTGAATTGGATCTTACCGATGCACCACGTAAACTCGATCTTACCGATGCACCACGTAATCTCAATCTTACCGATGCACCACGTGAACTGGATCTTACCGATGCAGAACGTGAATTGGATCTTACCGATGCACCACGTAAACTCGATCTTACCGATGCACCACGTAATCTCAATCTTACCGATGCACCACGTGAACTGGATCTTACCGATGCAGAACGTGAATTGGATCTTACCGATGCACCACGTAAACTCGATCTTACCGATGCACCACGTAATCTCGATCTTACCGATGCACCACGTGAACTGGATCTTACCGATGCAGAACGTGAATTGGATCTTACCGATGCACCACGTAAACTCGATCTTACCGATGCACCACGTAATCTCAATCTTACCGATGCATCACGTAATCTCGATCTTACCGATGCAGAACGTAAACTCGATCATACCGATGCACCACGTTATCTCGGCAGACCGATGCAGAACGTAAAAAAAAAGCTTACAGCACGCGGTGTTCCCAAGCGGTCACCCATCCAAGTACTAACCGCGCCCGACGCTGCTTGGCTTCAGTGTTCTGACGAGAACTGGCAATTTCAGCGTGGTATGGCCGTAAACAACAAATATAGCGATATTTTCTATGATATCTCACTTTTTGGGAGCGGAAAGGACGTGAACGTTTTTCCTTATAAAAAATGAAATAACTTTTGGATATTAATTCTGATTGTTGATTTAAGTTTTAAGAACACATTAGGACATATCTCAATGAAATTTGAGGGATTTCCGAAATCGAAAAATATTTTTCGAAAAAAAAAAAAAATCCCAGAAGACCTCGGTCATCTCAAGTTTATTTCCATATTCTATTACACAATCAACGTACATCACAAAAGGAACCATCTCTCTAACTATCACAGTTAAATTTTTGTATCGGAACATTTCACGTCGGAATATCTCGCTAAGTCCAGACCGGGGAGATCGGTCGCATTTGACACCGTCCGCTCCGGTCTAACATCGTCTTGGAGTCGGGGTAACGATGGAGAGGCGTTTAAGGACGTGAACATTTTTCCTTATAAAAATTAAAGTCGACAATGAATATTGATTCTGATTACTGATTTACTCTTTTAGTACACATTAGAAGGCAACGCAATCAGATTTGAGGAAATTTCAAGATCAGAAAATTTTTTTCGAAAAAAAAAAAAATTCAAGAACACCTGGGTCATGGCAAGTTATTTCCCACAATCCATTCCACAATCAACGTACAACATAGAAGAAATCATCTCTCTAACTATCCTGGTTCAAAAGTTGTATCGGAACATTTCACGTCGAAATACCTCGCCAAGTCCAGACCGGGGCGATAGGTAGTATCTGACACCGTCCGCTCGGGACTGACATCGACTTGGACTCGGGCTAATGATGGGGAGGCGTTTAAGGACGTGAACATTTTTCCTTATAAAAATTAAAGTCGACAATGAATATTGATTCTGATTACTGATTTACGCTTTAAAAACACATTAGAAGGCAACCAAATCAAATTTGAGGAAATTCCAAAATCAGAAAATTTTTTTTCAAAAAAAAAAAAATCCGAAAAATATTTTTCGATTCTGATTACTGATTTACTCTTTTAGAACACATTAGAAGGCAACGAAATCAAATTTGAGTGAAATCCAAAATCAGAAAATATTTTTCGAAAAAAAAAAAAAATTCGAGAACACCTCGGTCATGGCAAGTTATTTTCCACAATCCATTCCCCAATCAACGTACATCCCAGAAAAAATCATCTCTCTAACTATCCTGGTTCAAAAGTTGTATCGGAACATTTTCACGTCGAAAATATATCTCAGAGTCCAGACCGATGCAGAACGTAAACTCGATCATACCGATGCTTCACGTAATCTCGATCTTACCGATGCACAACGTAAACTAGATCACACCGATGCAGAACGTAAACTCGATCATACCGATGCACCACGTAAACTCAGGCAGACCGATGCAGAACGTGAACTCGATCTTACCGATGCACCACGTAATCTCGATCTTACCGATGCACCACGTAAACTCGGGCAGACCGATGCAGAACGTGAACTCGATCTTACCGATGCACCACGTAAACTAGGGCTGACCGATGCATCACGTAAACGACGATCGAGAGGCGCGAAAGGACGTGAACGTTTTTCATTATAAAAATTGAAATAAATGATAAATAATGATTCTGATTGTTGATTATCATTTTTAATAAGCATTAGGAGGCAACCAAATGAAATTTGAGGAAATTCCGATAATAGAAAATTTTTTCGAAAAAAAAAAAAAATTCATGAAATCCTCGGTCATCGCAAAATATTTACCATATTCTGTTCGATAATCAACGTATATTTAAGAAGGAATCATATCTGTATCTATCTTGGTTCAAATTTTGTATCGGAACATTTTGACCAAAGTCCGAGCTTCGGCCGAAACAGACACCGCTGACCTGGCCTATCGATCGACCGAGAGTCGGGGATAGAGCGTAAGTGTTGTCTGGAGGGGAACCCTGTGCTCTCCTGACATATATAGGGAAGGTGGTCGCGTTGGGCGATGCAGAACGTTTGGATCGGGAATTATATTTTTGGTTCAGCTATTGGAATATGGTTTATTGTTGGTATATATTGGCGAAATAACGTTCTTACTGACTGGGGATATTCATAAAAATGAGTCCGGAGATTTTCAGATCGAAGTCCGAGTGATCCGACTTGGAAGGCGTGTTGGGTGGGTCGAGATGGCTTAGATAGATCAGACGAGGCGGGCTAAGTGTTGACGTCATGCATCGGTCCATTTTCAGATTGAGTCCGAGTAATCCGACTTTGAAAGAGTGTTGGGTGCGTCGAGACTGTTTAGATAGATCGGACGAGGCGGACTAGGTGTTAACGACATGCATCGGTATATTTTCTGATCGGAGTCCGAAGAAATCGGCCCTAGTAGGCGCAGCGGACGGTCGAGACGGCCTCGGTGGGTCGGATCGATCGGGAAAAGTTTGCTAAATCGTGTCTGGAGGGGAACCTTGGGTTCTCCTGACATATATAGGGGATAAGGTTTGGGTGAACGATTCTTCACGTAAAAGTTGAGTAATTTATTTTTCGATAAGCTTTTGGATATTGATGAGAAGTATATGTATATCTTCGATTAAAAGAATTCTTACCGTCTCCATGTATATTATATTAGATATATAAGAAATAGTTAACGTGATGCATCGGCCGATTTCCGGATCGGAGTTCGAGAGATGCGACTTTCGATGCGCGATGGGTGGTTCGAGACGGCCTAGATCGATCGGACGAGGCGGACTAGGTGTTAACGACATGCATCGGCGGATTTT
>NC_059508.1:35147132-35149632 GCF_914767665.1 Harmonia axyridis
AAAGCCTCGGATGGAAAATAATGGCCGGTCCACTGACCGTGCCACCCCGGTATTACCAGTTAACCCTGGACCGTCCACTTCCAACTCGGACAATACTTACCCCTGTAGATTCTCCAACTGCGACAGGAGATTTACAACTGCCACTGGAAGAGGTGTGCATGAAAGGCGTGCCCATGCAGATGCAAATGACGTCAGGCAGCTGCAAAAACAGGAAAATAAGAAGGAAAGATGGTCAGAAGAAGAAAAGAGATTGATGGCCAGAAAGGAAGCACAACTGACCAAGGAAGGATATAGATTCATAAATCAGGAATTGATTAAACATTTCAATAGAACATTGGAATCTATTAAAGGACAGCGTAGACAACAAGAATATAAAAACTTGGTCCAAGAATATCTGAAAGAGGGAGTAGATGCAAGTAATGGTAGTGACAGTGAACAGGAACAGGCAGTGGATGAGGTATCGAGAGAGAATACCAGAGATGAAGATTCTAATGACAAAGTTAGAAATATACTTACCGAACATCTGGTTAATTTGCCACCACTAACACATAGTGGCTTTAATGCAGTATGGATGAATAGGATCTGCTACATGGTGAAGGATCAACCAATACCTAGGGTCCTCACTGAGATCACAGCATACCTGCTAGAAACGTTCCCACCTGTAAATAAAAAGAAAAACTCAAATAACTTAAATAACCCGCCGAACACAAACAATTCATCAAAAAAGAAGAAGAGGCGTGAGGACTATGCAAGGGTACAGGATATGTGGAAGAAAAAGCCAGGAAAATGTGTGAAAAGGATATTGGAAGATGATCTGGAGCGGAATGAAGGAATGAATAAGAACATCATGGAACCGTATTGGAAAGCGGTCTTCACGCGTGACATTAGATCATCGCCGAATCTACCTAAGGCGCACAGAGTTGAAGAAGATCTGTGGAACCCAATTACTGAATTGGAAATTAAGGTGGCTCTACCGAAAGGTTCCTCGGCACCCGGACCAGACGGTTTAACAAATAAAAAGTTAAAGGAGGTTCCACACGACATCCTTGCGCGTTTGTTCTCATTGTTCATGTGGTGCGGACAACTACCACAACATCTATGCTTGTCGAGAACCGTTCTTATACCGAAAAAGAAAAATGCCGAAGATCCAGGCTTATATCGTCCTTTAACAATGTCATCAGTTATGGTAAGACTGTTTCACAAAGTTTTTGCAAACCGCCTAAGCAAAATTGAAATGGACGAGAGACAAAGAGCGTTCAGAAAAACAAATGGATGCGCAGAGAACATAGCGTTACTGGATATGGTGCTAACTCAACATAGAAAGAAGACAAAGAAGCTATTCCTGGCGGTAATAGATATGGCCAAAGCCTTTGATTCTATCTCTATTAATGCTATCATTAACATCTTACGTGCCAAAGGACTACCTGATGCGATGGTGAACTACTTAAGGGCGATTTATGATTCAAGTGAGACCGTGATTGACCACGCAGGTTGGTGTTCCGCAAGAATACACCCGACGTGCGGGGTCAAGCAGGGTGATCCACTCTCGCCCATATTGTTTAATCTGGTAATAGATGCAATGCTTAAGCAGATCCCCAAAGAAATAGGAGCCGAAATGGAGGGATCAATAATAAATGTGCTGGCATTTGCAGACGACCTGGTATTGATGGCTTCAACTGAAAAAGGATTGCAGACCCTGATGGACAACACCGCTGAATTTTTGAAGAACTGTGGCCTGGAGATTAACCAAGGCAAAAGCTCCACAATAGCGATTAAAACAATACCAAAAATGAAAAAGATCGCGATAGATCCGTATTGTACATTTAAAATCCAAGGTACTACATTAAGAGCATTAAAAAGAACGGACGAATGGGAATACTTGGGGGTGTTGTTCACATCAGAAGGCGCCTCTAAACAAAATCAAATTGAAATACTGGAAAAACAACTCACCAGTATCAGCAAGGCGCCACTCAAGCCACAGCAAAGGATGTGGGCTCTCAGAAATGTACTGATCCCAGGGCTGACATATAAACTGGTCATGTCCAGAGTCCGTTTCGGGTACCTGAAGAAAATAGATAGAAAGATAAGGTTGTATATTAGAAAATGGCTGCACTTACCTCATGATACTCCAAATGGTTACTTCCATGCTTCTGTCCAGGATGGTGGTTTAGGAGTCCCCTCTCTCCGTTGGAAGGGTCCGCTGCTGCGACTTGAATGCTTGAAAAATATGTTGCGCGTGGATTACCTGAAAAATAGATCGATGGATACTTACCTACAAAATGAGATCCGCCTTGTTGAAAATAGACTGAAAGATAACACAAATAACATCATCAACACCTCGAAAAAGTTATCTAAATACTGGGCACTTACCTTGCATAATAGTATTGATGGAGGACCTCTGCGTAATTCTGAAAAAGTACCTGGCCAACATCTGTGGATCACTCAACACACCAGATTCCTTACGGGCAGAGATTACATCAACTCCTGCAAATTACGAATT
>NC_059508.1:35154632-35159632 GCF_914767665.1 Harmonia axyridis
ATCAGAAAATTTTTTTCGAAAAAAAAAAAAATCCGAAAAATATTTTTCGATTCCGATTACTGATTTACTCTTTTAGAACACATTAGGAGGCAACCAAATCAAATTTGAGAAAATTCCACAATCAGAAAATTTTTTTCGAAAAAAAAAAAAATTCGAGGACACCTCGGTCATGGCAAGTTATTTCCCACAATCCATTCCCCGATCCACGTACATCCCAGAAAAAATCATCTCTCTAACTATCCTGGTTCAAAAGTTGTATCGGAACATTTTCACGTCGAAAATATATCTCTAAGTCCAAACCGATGCACCACGTAAACTAGGGCAGACCGATGCACCACGTAATATCGGGCAGACCGATGCAGAACGTAAACTCGATCATACCGATGCTTCACGTAATCTCGATCTTACCGATGCACCACGTAAACAAGGGCAGACCGATGCAGAACGTAAAGTAGATCTTACCGATGCACCACGTAATCTCGATCTTACCGATGCACCACGTAATCTCCATCTTACCGATGCACCACGTGAACTGGATCTTACCGATGCAGAACGTGAATTGGATCTTACCGATGCAGAACGTGAATTGGATCTTACCGATGCACCACGTAAACTCGATCATACCGATGCACCACGTAATCTCGGGCAGACCGATGCACAACGTAAATGACGATCGGGACCGGGGCGATCGGTCGTATCTGACACCGCCGGCTCGGTTCTAACATCGTCAATGAGTCGGGGTTGTAAAAAAGGACGTGAACATTTTTCCTTATAAAAATCAAACCCGACCATGGATTTTGATTCTGATTGTTGATTATCGCTACTAGAACATATAAGGAGGCAACCAAATCAAATTTGAGAAAATTCCACGATCAGAAAATTTTTTTCGAAAAAAAAAAAAAATCGTAATCACCTCGGTCATGGCGAGTTATTTTCCGTATTTCATTCCACAATCAACGTACAACATAGAAGAAATCATCTCTCTAACTATCCTGGTTCAAAAGTTGTATCGGAACATTTCACGTCGTAATATCTCGCCAAGTCCAGACCTCGGCGATAGGTAGTATCTGACACCGTCCGCTCGGGACTGACATCGACTTGGACTCGGGCTGATGATGGGGAGGCGTTTAAGGACGTGAACATTTTTCCTTATAAAAATTAAAGTCGACAATGAATATTGATTCTGATTACTGATTTACGCTTTAAAAACACATTAGAAGGCAACCAAATCGAATTTGAGGAAATTCCACGATCAGAAAATTTTTTTCGAAAAAAAAAAAAATCCGAAAAATATTTTTCGATTCCGATTACTGATTTACTCTTTTAGAACACATTAGGAGGCAACCAAATCAAATTTGAGAAAATTCCACAATCAGAAAATTTTTTTCGAAAAAAAAAAAAATTCGAGGACACCTCGGTCATGGCAAGTTATTTCCCACAATCCATTCCCCGATCCACGTACATCCCAGAAAAAATCATCTCTCTAACTATCCTGGTTCAAAAGTTGTATCGGAACATTTTCACGTCGAAAATATATCTCTAAGTCCAAACCGATGCACCACGTAAACTAGGGCAGACCGATGCACCACGTAATATCGGGCAGACCGATGCAGAACGTAAACTCGATCATACCGATGCTTCACGTAATCTCGATCTTACCGATGCACCACGTAAACAAGGGCAGACCGATGCAGAACGTAAAGTAGATCTTACCGATGCACCACGTAATCTCGATCTTACCGATGCACCACGTAATCTCCATCTTACCGATGCACCACGTGAACTGGATCTTACCGATGCACCACGTAATCTCAATCTTACCGATGCACCACGTGAACTGGATCTTACCGATGCAGAACGTGAATTGGATCTTACCGATGCACCACGTAAACTCGATCTTACCGATGCACCACGTAATCTCGATCTTACCGATGCACCACGTGAACTGGATCTTACCGATGCAGAACGTGAATTGGATCTTACCGATGCACCACGTAAACTCGATCTTACCGATGCACCACGTAATCTCAATCTTACCGATGCACCACGTGAACTGGATCTTACCGATGCAGAACGTGAATTGGATCTTACCGATGCACCACGTAAACTCGATCTTACCGATGCACCACGTAATCTCAATCTTACCGATGCACCACGTGAACTGGATCTTACCGATGCAGAACGTGAATTGGATCTTACCGATGCACCACGTAAACTCGATCTTACCGATGCACCACGTAATCTCGATCTTACCGATGCACCACGTGAACTGGATCTTACCGATGCAGAACGTGAATTGGATCTTACCGATGCACCACGTAAACTCGATCTTACCGATGCACCACGTAATCTCAATCTTACCGATGCATCACGTAATCTCGATCTTACCGATGCAGAACGTAAACTCGATCATACCGATGCACCACGTTATCTCGGCAGACCGATGCAGAACGTAAAAAAAAAGCTTACAGCACGCGGTGTTCCCAAGCGGTCACCCATCCAAGTACTAACCGCGCCCGACGCTGCTTGGCTTCAGTGTTCTGACGAGAACTGGCAATTTCAGCGTGGTATGGCCGTAAACAACAAATATAGCGATATTTTCTATGATATCTCACTTTTTGGGAGCGGAAAGGACGTGAACGTTTTTCCTTATAAAAAATGAAATAACTTTTGGATATTAATTCTGATTGTTGATTTAAGTTTTAAGAACACATTAGGACATATCTCAATGAAATTTGAGGGATTTCCGAAATCGAAAAATATTTTTCGAAAAAAAAAAAAAATCCCAGAAGACCTCGGTCATCTCAAGTTTATTTCCATATTCTATTACACAATCAACGTACATCACAAAAGGAACCATCTCTCTAACTATCACAGTTAAATTTTTGTATCGGAACATTTCACGTCGGAATATCTCGCTAAGTCCAGACCGGGGAGATCGGTCGCATTTGACACCGTCCGCTCCGGTCTAACATCGTCTTGGAGTCGGGGTAACGATGGAGAGGCGTTTAAGGACGTGAACATTTTTCCTTATAAAAATTAAAGTCGACAATGAATATTGATTCTGATTACTGATTTACTCTTTTAGTACACATTAGAAGGCAACGCAATCAGATTTGAGGAAATTTCAAGATCAGAAAATTTTTTTCGAAAAAAAAAAAAATTCAAGAACACCTGGGTCATGGCAAGTTATTTCCCACAATCCATTCCACAATCAACGTACAACATAGAAGAAATCATCTCTCTAACTATCCTGGTTCAAAAGTTGTATCGGAACATTTCACGTCGAAATACCTCGCCAAGTCCAGACCGGGGCGATAGGTAGTATCTGACACCGTCCGCTCGGGACTGACATCGACTTGGACTCGGGCTAATGATGGGGAGGCGTTTAAGGACGTGAACATTTTTCCTTATAAAAATTAAAGTCGACAATGAATATTGATTCTGATTACTGATTTACGCTTTAAAAACACATTAGAAGGCAACCAAATCAAATTTGAGGAAATTCCAAAATCAGAAAATTTTTTTTCAAAAAAAAAAAAATCCGAAAAATATTTTTCGATTCTGATTACTGATTTACTCTTTTAGAACACATTAGAAGGCAACGAAATCAAATTTGAGTGAAATCCAAAATCAGAAAATATTTTTCGAAAAAAAAAAAAAATTCGAGAACACCTCGGTCATGGCAAGTTATTTTCCACAATCCATTCCCCAATCAACGTACATCCCAGAAAAAATCATCTCTCTAACTATCCTGGTTCAAAAGTTGTATCGGAACATTTTCACGTCGAAAATATATCTCAGAGTCCAGACCGATGCAGAACGTAAACTCGATCATACCGATGCTTCACGTAATCTCGATCTTACCGATGCACAACGTAAACTAGATCACACCGATGCAGAACGTAAACTCGATCATACCGATGCACCACGTAAACTCAGGCAGACCGATGCAGAACGTGAACTCGATCTTACCGATGCACCACGTAATCTCGATCTTACCGATGCACCACGTAAACTCGGGCAGACCGATGCAGAACGTGAACTCGATCTTACCGATGCACCACGTAAACTAGGGCTGACCGATGCATCACGTAAACGACGATCGAGAGGCGCGAAAGGACGTGAACGTTTTTCATTATAAAAATTGAAATAAATGATAAATAATGATTCTGATTGTTGATTATCATTTTTAATAAGCATTAGGAGGCAACCAAATGAAATTTGAGGAAATTCCGATAATAGAAAATTTTTTCGAAAAAAAAAAAAAAATTCATGAAATCCTCGGTCATCGCAAAATATTTACCATATTCTGTTCGATAATCAACGTATATTTAAGAAGGAATCATATCTGTATCTATCTTGGTTCAAATTTTGTATCGGAACATTTTGACCAAAGTCCGAGCTTCGGCCGAAACAGACACCGCTGACCTGGCCTATCGATCGACCGAGAGTCGGGGATAGAGCGTAAGTGTTGTCTGGAGGGGAACCCTGTGCTCTCCTGACATATATAGGGAAGGTGGTCGCGTTGGGCGATGCAGAACGTTTGGATCGGGAATTATATTTTTGGTTCAGCTATTGGAATATGGTTTATTGTTGGTATATATTGGCGAAATAACGTTCTTACTGACTGGGGATATTCATAAAAATGAGTCCGGAGATTTTCAGATCGAAGTCCGAGTGATCCGACTTGGAAGGCGTGTTGGGTGGGTCGAGATGGCTTAGATAGATCAGACGAGGCGGGCTAAGTGTTGACGTCATGCATCGGTCCATTTTCAGATTGAGTCCGAGTAATCCGACTTTGAAAGAGTGTTGGGTGCGTCGAGACTGTTTAGATAGATCGGACGAGGCGGACTAGGTGTTAACGACATGCATCGGTATATTTTCTGATCGGAGTCCGAAGAAATCGGCCCTAGTAGGCGCAGCGGACGGTCGAGACGGCCTCGGTGGGTCGGATCGATCGGGAAAAGTTTGCTAAATCGTGTCTGGAGGGGAACCTT
>NC_059508.1:35174350-35184350 GCF_914767665.1 Harmonia axyridis
TTTTCCAAGTTTCGTACGTCAATCAACATACATCCCAGAAAAAATCATCTCTCTAACTATCCTGGTTATAAAAGTTGTATCGGAACATTTCACGTCGAAAAAGAACATAGGCGAAAAAGGACGTGAACATTATTCCTTATAAAAACCAAACCCGACCATGGATTTTGATTCTGATTGTTGATTATCGCTATTAGAACACATTAGGAGGCAACCAAATCAAATTTGAGAAAATTCCACGATCAGAAAATTTTTTTCGAAAAAAAAAAAAAAATTCGAGAACACCTCGGTCATGGCAAGTTATTTCCCACAATCCATTCCCCAATCAACGTACATCCCAGAAAAAATCATCTCTCTAACTATCCTGGTTCAAAAGTTGTATCGGAACATTTTCACGTCGAAAATATATCTCTAAGTCCAGACCGATGCACCACGTAATCTCGGGCAGACCGATGCACAACGTAAATGACGATCGGGACCGGGGCGATCGGTCGTATCTGACACCAGCCGGCTCGGTTCTAACATCGTCAATGAGTCGGGGTTGAAAAAAAGGACGTGAACATTATTCCTTATAAAAACCAAACCCGACCATGGATTTTGATTCTGATTGTTGATTATCGCTATTAGAACACATTAGGAGGCAACCAAATCAAATTTGAGAAAATTCCACGATCAGAAAATTTTTTTCGAAAAAAAAAAAAAAATTCGAGGACACCTCGGTCATGGCAAGTTATTTTCCACAATCCATTCCCCAATCGACGTACATCACAGAAAAAATCATCTCTCTAACTATCCTGGTTCAAAAGTTGTATCGGAACATTTTCACGTCGAAAATATATCTCTAAGTCCAGACCGATGCACCACGTAATCTCGGGCAGACCGATGCACAACGTAAATGACGATCGGGACCGGGGCGATCGGTCGTATCTGACACCGCCGGCTCGGTTCTAACATCGTCAATGAGTCGGGGTTGAAAAAAAGGACGTGAACATTTTTCCTTATAAAAATCAAACCCGATCATGGATTTTGATTCTGATTGTTGATTATCGCTATTAGAACATATAAGGAGGCAACCAAATCAAATTTGAGAAAATTCCACGATCAGAAAATTTTTTTTCGAAAAAAAAAAAAAATCGTAATCACCTCGGTCATGGCGAGTTATTTTCCGTATTTCATTCCACAATCAACGTACAACATAGAAGAAATCATCTCTCTAACTATCCTGGTTCAAAAGTTGTATCGGAACATTTCACGTCGTAATATCTCGCCAAGTCCAGACCTCGGCGATAGGTAGTATCTGACACCGTCCGCTCGGGACTGACATCGACTTGGACTCGGGCTGATGATGGGGAGGCGTTTAAGGACGTGAACATTTTTCCTTATAAAAATTAAAGTCGACAATGAATATTGATTCTGATTACTGATTTACGCTTTAAAAACACATTAGAAGGCAACCAAATCGAATTTGAGGAAATTCCACGATCAGAAAATTTTTTTCGAAAAAAAAAAAAATCCGAAAAATATTTTTCGATTCCTATTACTGATTTACTCTTTTAGAACACATTAGGAGGCAACCAAATCAAATTTGAGAAAATTCCACAATCAGAAAATTTTTTTCGAAAAAAAAAAAAATTCGAGGACACCTCGGTCATGGCAAGTTATTTTCCACAATCCATTCCCCAATCGACGTACATCACAGAAAAAAATCATCTCTCTAACTATCCTGGTTCAAAAGTTGTATCGGAACATTTTCACGTCGAAAATATATCTCTAAGTCCAGACCGATGCACAACGTAAACTAGGGCTGAACCGATGCACCACGTAATATCGGGCAGACCGATGCAGAACGTAAACTCGATCATACCGATGCTTCACGTAATCTCGATCTTACCGATGCACCACGTAAACAAGGGCAGACCGATGCAGAACGTAAAGTAGATCTTACCGATGCACCCCGTAATCTCGATCTTACCGATGCACCACGTAATCTCCATCTTACCGATGCACCACGTGAACTGGATCTTACCGATGCAGAACGTGAATTGGATCTTACCGATGCACCACGTAAACTCGATCATACCGATGCACCACGTAATCTCGGGCAGACCGATGCACAACGTGAATGACGATCGGGACCGGGGCGATCGGTCGTATCTGACACCGCCGGCTCGGTTCTAACATCGTCAATGAGTCGGGGTTGAAAAAAAGGACGTGAACATTTTTCCTTATAAAAATCAAACCCGATCATGGATTTTGATTCTGATTGTTGATTATCGCTATTAGAACATATAAGGAGGCAACCAAATCAAATTTGAGAAAATTCCACGATCAGAAAATTTTTTTCGAAAAAAAAAAAAAAATCGTAATCACCTCGGTCATGGCGAGTTATTTTCCGTATTTCATTCCACAATCAACGTACAACATAGAAGAAATCATCTCTCTAACTATCCTGGTTCAAAAGTTGTATCGGAACATTTCACGTCGTAATATCTCGCCAAGTCCAGACCTCGGCGATAGGTAGTATCTGACACCGTCCGCTCGGGACTGACATCGACTTGGACTCGGGCTGATGATGGGGAGGCGTTTAAGGACGTGAACATTTTTCCTTATAAAAATTAAAGTCGACAATGAATATTGATTCTGATTACTGATTTACGCTTTAAAAACACATTAGAAGGCAACCAAATCGAATTTGAGGAAATTCCACGATCAGAAAATTTTTTTCGAAAAAAAAAAAAATCCGAAAAATATTTTTCGATTCCTATTACTGATTTACTCTTTTAGAACACATTAGGAGGCAACCAAATCAAATTTGAGAAAATTCCACAATCAGAAAATTTTTTTCGAAAAAAAAAAAAATTCGAGGACACCTCGGTCATGGCAAGTTATTTTCCACAATCCATTCCCCAATCGACGTACATCACAGAAAAAATCATCTCTCTAACTATCCTGGTTCAAAAGTTGTATCGGAACATTTTCACGTCGAAAATATATCTCTAAGTCCAGACCGATGCACAACGTAAACTAGGGCTGAACCGATGCACCACGTAATATCGGGCAGACCGATGCAGAACGTAAACTCGATCATACCGATGCTTCACGTAATCTCGATCTTACCGATGCACCACGTAAACAAGGGCAGACCGATGCAGAACGTAAAGTAGATCTTACCGATGCACCACGTAATCTCGATCTTACCGATGCACCACGTAATCTCCATCTTACCGATGCACCACGTGAACTGGATCTTACCGATGCAGAACGTGAATTGGATCTTACCGATGCACCACGTAAACTCGATCATACCGATGCACCACGTAATCTCGGGCAGACCGATGCACAACGTAAATGACGATCGGGACCGGGGCGATCGGTCGTATCTGACACCGCCGGCTCGGTTCTAACATCGTCAATGAGTCGGGGTTGAAAAAAAGGACGTGAACATTTTTCCTTATAAAAATCAAACCCGATCATGGATTTTGATTCTGATTGTTGATTATCGCTATTAGAACATATAAGGAGGCAACCAAATCAAATTTGAGAAAATTCCACGATCAGAAAATTTTTTTCGAAAAAAAAAAAAAAATCGTAATCACCTCGGTCATGGCGAGTTATTTTCCGTATTTCATTCCACAATCAACGTACAACATAGAAGAAATCATCTCTCTAACTATCCTGGTTCAAAAGTTGTATCGGAACATTTCACGTCGTAATATCTCGCCAAGTCCAGACCTCGGCGATAGGTAGTATCTGACACCGTCCGCTCGGGACTGACATCGACTTGGACTCGGGCTGATGATGGGGAGGCGTTTAAGGACGTGAACATTTTTCCTTATAAAAATTAAAGTCGACAATGAATATTGATTCTGATTACTGATTTACGCTTTAAAAACACATTAGAAGGCAACCAAATCGAATTTGAGGAAATTCCACGATCAGAAAATTTTTTTCGAAAAAAAAAAAAATCCGAAAAATATTTTTCGATTCCTATTACTGATTTACTCTTTTAGAACACATTAGGAGGCAACCAAATCAAATTTGAGAAAATTCCACAATCAGAAAATTTTTTTCGAAAAAAAAAAAAATTCGAGGACACCTCGGTCATGGCAAGTTATTTTCCACAATCCATTCCCCAATCGACGTACATCACAGAAAAAATCATCTCTCTAACTATCCTGGTTCAAAAGTTGTATCGGAACATTTTCACGTCGAAAATATATCTCTAAGTCCAGACCGATGCACAACGTAAACTAGGGCTGAACCGATGCACCACGTAATATCGGGCAGACCGATGCAGAACGTAAACTCGATCATACCGATGCTTCACGTAATCTCGATCTTACCGATGCACCACGTAAACAAGGGCAGACCGATGCAGAACGTAAAGTAGATCTTACCGATGCACCACGTAATCTCGATCTTACCGATGCACCACGTAATCTCCATCTTACCGATGCACCACGTGAACTGGATCTTACCGATGCAGAACGTGAATTGGATCTTACCGATGCACCACGTAAACTCGATCTTACCGATGCACCACGTAATCTCAATCTCACCGATGCACCACGTGAACTGGATCTTACCGATGCAGAACGTGAATTGGATCTTACCGATGCACCACGTAAACTCGATCATACCGATGCACCACGTAATCTCGGGCAGACCGATGCACAACGTAAATGACGATCGGGACCGGGGCGATCGGTCGTATCTGACACCGCCGGCTCGGTTCTAACATCGTCAATGAGTCGGGGTTGAAAAAAAGGACGTGAACATTTTTCCTTATAAAAATCAAACCCGATCATGGATTTTGATTCTGATTGTTGATTATCGCTATTAGAACATATAAGGAGGCAACCAAATCAAATTTGAGAAAATTCCACGATCAGAAAATTTTTTTCGAAAAAAAAAAAAAAATCGTAATCACCTCGGTCATGGCGAGTTATTTTCCGTATTTCATTCCACAATCAACGTACAACATAGAAGAAATCATCTCTCTAACTATCCTGGTTCAAAAGTTGTATCGGAACATTTCACGTCGTAATATCTCGCCAAGTCCAGACCTCGGCGATAGGTAGTATCTGACACCGTCCGCTCGGGACTGACATCGACTTGGACTCGGGCTGATGATGGGGAGGCGTTTAAGGACGTGAACATTTTTCCTTATAAAAATTAAAGTCGACAATGAATATTGATTCTGATTACTGATTTACGCTTTAAAAACACATTAGAAGGCAACCAAATCGAATTTGAGGAAATTCCACGATCAGAAAATTTTTTTCGAAAAAAAAAAAAATCCGAAAAATATTTTTCGATTCCTATTACTGATTTACTCTTTTAGAACACATTAGGAGGCAACCAAATCAAATTTGAGAAAATTCCACAATCAGAAAATTTTTTTCGAAAAAAAAAAAAATTCGAGGACACCTCGGTCATGGCAAGTTATTTTCCACAATCCATTCCCCAATCGACGTACATCACAGAAAAAATCATCTCTCTAACTATCCTGGTTCAAAAGTTGTATCGGAACATTTTCACGTCGAAAATATATCTCTAAGTCCAGACCGATGCACAACGTAAACTAGGGCTGAACCGATGCACCACGTAATATCGGGCAGACCGATGCAGAACGTAAACTCGATCATACCGATGCTTCACGTAATCTCGATCTTACCGATGCACCACGTAAACAAGGGCAGACCGATGCAGAACGTAAAGTAGATCTTACCGATGCACCACGTAATCTCGATCTTACCGATGCACCACGTAATCTCCATCTTACCGATGCACCACGTGAACTGGATCTTACCGATGCAGAACGTGAATTGGATCTTACCGATGCACCACGTAAACTCGATCTTACCGATGCACCACGTAATCTCAATCTTACCGATGCACCACGTGAACTGGATCTTACCGATGCAGAACGTGAATTGGATCTTACCGATGCACCACGTAAACTCGATCTTACCGATGCACCACGTAATCTCGATCTTACCGATGCACCACGTGAACTGGATCTTACCGATGCAGAACGTGAATTGGATCTTACCGATGCACCACGTAAACTCGATCTTACCGATGCACCACGTAATCTCAATCTCACCGATGCACCACGTGAACTGGATCTTACCGATGCAGAACGTGAATTGGATCTTACCGATGCACCACGTAAACTCGATCTTACCGATGCACCACGTAATCTCGATCTTACCGATGCACCACGTAATCTCAATCTTACCGATGCATCACGTAATCTCGATCTTACCGATGCAGAACGTAAACTCGATCATACCGATGCACCACGTTATCTCGGCAGACCGATGCAGAACGTAAAAAAAAAGCTTACAGCACGCGGTGTTCCCAAGCGGTCACCCATCCAAGTACTAACCGCGCCCGACGCTGCTTGGCTTCAGTGTTCTGACGAGAACTGGCAATTTCAGCGTGGTATGGCCGTAAACAACATATATTGCGATATTTTCTATGATATCTCACTTTTTGGGAGCGGAAAGGACGTGAACGTTTTTCCTCATAAAAAATGAAATAACTTTTGGATATTAATTCTGATTGTTGATTTAAGCTTTAAGAACACATTAGGACATATCTCAATGAAATTTGAGGGATTTCCGAAATCGAAAAATATTTTTCGAAAAAAAAAAAAAATCCCAGAAGACCTCGGTCATCTCAAGTTTATTTCCATATTCTATTACACAATCAACGTACATCACAAAAGGAACCATCTCTCTAACTATCACAGTTAAATTTTTGTATCGGAACATTTCACGTCGGAATATCTCGCTAAGTCCAGACCGGGGAGATCGGTCGCATCTGACACCGTCCGCTCCGGTCTAACATCGTCTTGGAGTCGGGGTAACGATGGAGAGGCGTTTAAGGACGTGAACATTTTTCCTTATAAAAATTAAAGTCGACAATGAATATTGATTCTGATTACTGATTTACTCTTTTAGAACACATTAGAAGGCAACGCAATCAGATTTGAGGAAATTTAAAGATCAGAAAATTTTTTTCGAAAAAAAAAAAAATTCAAGAACACCTGGGTCATGGCAAGTTATTTCCCACAATCCATTCCACAATCAACGTACAACATAGAAGAAATCATCTCTCTAACTATCCTGGTTCAAAAGTTGTATCGGAACATTTCACGTCGAAATACCTCGCCAAGTCCAGACCGGGGCGATAGGTAGTATCTGACACCGTCCGCTCGGGACTGACATCGACTTGGACTCGGGCTAATGATGGGGAGGCGTTTAAGGACGTGAACATTTTTCCTTATAAAAATTAAAGTCGACAATGAATATTGATTCTGATTACTGATTTACGCTTTAAAAACACATTAGAAGGCAACCAAATCAAATTTGAGGAAATTCCAAAATCAGAAAATTTTTTTTCAAAAAAAAAAAAATCCGAAAAATATTTTTCGATTCTGATTACTGATTTACTCTTTTAGAACACATTAGAAGGCAACGAAATCAAATTTGAGTAAAATCCAAAATCAGAAAATATTTTTCGAAAAAAAAAAAAAATTCGAGAACACCTCGGTCATGGCAAGTTATTTTCCACAATCCATTCCCCAATCAACGTACATCCCAGAAAAAATCATCTCTCTAACTATCCTGGTTCAAAAGTTGTATCGGAACATTTTCACGTCGAAAATATATCTCTAAGTCCAGACCGATGCAGAACGTAAACTCGATCATACCGATGCTTCACGTAATCTCGATCTTACCGATGCACAACGTAAACTAGATCACACCGATGCAGAACGTAAACTCGATCTCACCGATGCACCACGTGAACTGGATCTTACCGATGCAGAACGTGAATTGGATCTTACCGATGCACCACGTAAACTCGATCTTACCGATGCACCACGTAATCTCGATCTTACCGATGCACCACGTGAACTGGATCTTACCGATGCAGAACGTGAACTCGATCTTACCGATGCACCACGTAAACTAGGGCTGACCGATGCATCACGTAAACGACGATCGAGAGGCGCGAAAGGACGTGAACGTTTTTCATTATAAAAATTGAAATAAATGATAAATAATGATTCTGATTGTTGATTATCGTTTTTAATATGCATTAGTAGGCAACCAAATGAAATTTGAGGAAATTCCGATAACAGAAAATTTTTTCGAAAAAAAAAAAAATTCATGAAATCCTCGGTCATCGCAAAATATTTACCATATTCTGTTCGATAATCAACGTATATTTAAGAAGGAATCATATCTGTATCTATCTTGGTTCAAATTTTGTATCGGAACATTTTGACCAAAGTCCGAGCTTCGGCCGAAACAGACACCGCTGACCTGGCCTATCGATCGACCGAGAGTCGGGGATAGAGCGTAAGTGTTGTCTGGAGGGGAACCCTGTGCTCTCCTGACATATATAGGGAAGGTGGTCGCGTTGGGCGATGCAGAACGTTTGGATCGGGAATTATATTTTTGGTTCAGCTATTGGAATATGGTTTATTGTTGGTATATATTGGCGAAATAACGTTCTTACTGACTGGGGATATTCATAAAAATGAGTCCGGAGATTTTCAGATCGAAGTCCGAGTGATCCGACTTGGAAGGCGTGTTGGGTGGGTCGAGATGGCTTAGATCGATCAGACGAGGCGGGCTAAGTGTTGACGTCATGCATCGGTCCATTTTCAGATTGAGTCCGAGTAATCCGACTTTGAAAGAGTGTTGGGTGCGTCGAGACTGTTTAGATAGATCGGACGAGGCGGACTAGGTGTTAACGACATGCATCGGTATATTTTCTGATCGGAGTCCGAAGAAATCGGCCCTAGTAGGCGCAGCGGACGGTCGAGACGGCCTCGGTGGGTCGGATCGATCGGGAAAAGTTTGCTAAATCGTGTCTGGAGGGGAACCTTGGGTTCTCCTGACATATATAGGGGATAAGGTTTGGGTGGACGATTCTTCACGTAAAAGTTGAGTAATTTATTTTTCGATAAGCTTTTGGATATTGATGAGAAGTATATGTATATCTTCGATTAAAAGAATTCTTACCGTCTCGATGTATATTATATTAGATATATAAGAAATAGTTAACGTGATGCATCGGCCGATTTCCGGATCGGAGTTCGAGAGATGCGACTTTCGATGCGCGATGGGTGGATCGAGACGGCCTAGATCGATCGGACGAGGCGGACTAGGTGTTAACGACATGCATCGGCGGATTTTCTGATCGGAGTCCGAAGAAATCAGCTCTAGTAGGCGCGGCGAACGGTCGAAACGGCCTCGATCGATCGGACGAGGCGGACTAGGTGTTAACGACATGCATCGGCGGATTTTCTGATCGGAGTCCGAAGAAATCAGCTCTAGTAGGCGCGGCGAACGGTCGAAACGGCCTCGGTGGGTCGGATCGATCGGGAAAAGTTTGCTAAATCGTGTCTGGAGGGGAATCCGGGGTTCTCCTGACATATATAGAAGGGGTGGAGAATGGGTCCTGTCCTAGACTGTTTGGAGTTCTTTTTAGGATGATATTCAGTTGGTAAGTGGTAGACCCGAATCCGACCTCGGCGTTTGGGTACTGGCAAGGTGTGTTGGTTTCGGCTTTCGCATCTTGGGTCGCTTTCGTCAACCTCATGCAGCGAGGTCGCGGTCCGCTTCGTCTCTTTGTAGTCGAATGGCCTTTAAGCGACCAACCTTAAAATCGTGATCCTCTGCCCGTTGCGGGTTATGTTCACAAAAAATTTGCAACCACTCAATTCGTTCCGAGCGACAAATATTGTTGAATCTCGAATCACCGTGTCGTTATATTCACATGTATAGCGAAGGGTCGAGATGGAATGTGTATAAGAAATTAGTTGATAGCCGGGGGTTCGTATTATATATGGACGCCTTGGCGAGGGATTGTTTCTAGAAACTTTCTCATTTTTGATCGGTGTTTTGTCCGAGATGATGATGATGTATATATAGCTTGAGTCTCATGCTGACTGGGGGCTGTTACGTCGTTTCGTCGAGGA
>NC_059508.1:35186850-35191850 GCF_914767665.1 Harmonia axyridis
GTGGTTGGGCGAAGTTCCTTGACGGAACGAGGAGCCGGCTGCTTATGCTGACGTTCGTGGTTGGGCGAAGTCTTGTGATATCCTCGAAACGAGGAGCCGGCCGCACGTGTGTGCAGCCTTCGTTGTAGGTCCATGTTTAGAGATGCTCACGAAATGAGGAGCCGGCCGCTTATGTCGGCGTTTGTGGTTGGGCGAAGTTCCTTGATGGAACGAGGAGCCGGCTGCTTATGCTGACGTTCGTAGTTGGGCGAAGTCTCGTGATGTGCTCGGAATAAGGATTCGAAGCGCTTGGATTGCCGCGTTCGTGGCTGGGCGAAGTTTCGTGTTTGGCACGGAACGAGGAGCCGGCTGCAGGTTTTAAAGATTCTCGCCCGAAATCGATCAGTCGTTACCGTTGTCTACGGACTTCGGTAGGACGATCTATTCCAGGGACGAAGACGTCGACGTTGTGCGACGCCCGTTACATTAGCGTTTTTATGCTCTTTCGGGATTGTCTGCGACGTTTGTCTCCGTCCGAATTTTTTACGATAATTGTCACTAGATTAGTACGCAAACTAGTTGAACCGAAGATTTTGCGCCGATCGACTGACGTATTGACCCTTCAGTGGGTCGTCTCAGTCATTGGAATGTCATTCTCGAGGAGGTTCGCAGTTGGCGTCTCGTATTTCGAGGGAAAGTCCATTGCGACTAGTACCGAGAAATCGAACATAAAAGATTACCCTGAACGGTGGATCACTTGGCTCGTGGGTCGATGAAGAACGCAGCTAATTGCGCGTCAACATGCGAACTGCAGGACACATGAACATCGACATTTCGAACGCACATTGCGGTCCTCGGACACTGTCCTCGGACCACTCCTGACTGAGGGTCGGTTCCATTACAAAGACTGCCCGGCCAGACGTTATGGCTTGACGAAGTGACGACGTAAAGGTCGTCTAACGTTGATCCTGTACCGAAGGTCATTTGGGCGAGTTGGACGGTTTGCCGCGTGACGATCAACGTTCTGTCGTTTCGACGCCTCGTGTGTTGGAATGATGAGGAGTTGTTTTCGTAACGCGCCGTCTTGAATTGCGAAAGCATATATTGTGGTGTCGTGGTATTGCTCGATCTGCGCCCATGACTGTAGACATGCGATCGTCGTGTCCGAGAAATCTGAACGACGTCCGATCGCTTTAATGTGCCAGTTGTCGCGCGTTGCGGATGAGCTTTCATGAGCGCACCCCCGAAACACCGAAGCACTTTGCTTGGATTCGCATGATCCGCCATACGGAGCAGGAGATAATAGACGCCTTTGAGTAGGCTAACTCCCTCGCGTAAGGTACGTGATTTTATGAGCCGCCAAAGGTTAGTTTCGGAACGTTTCGATGATTTGAACATACGACCTCAGGACAGGTGAGACTACCCGCTGAATTTAAGCATATTATTAAGCGGAGGAAAAGAAACTAACTAGGATTCCCTTAGTAGCGGCGAGCGAACAGGGATTAGCCCAGCACTGAATCCCGCGATCGTAACCGGTCGCCGGGAGATGTGGTGTTTGGAAGGATCCATTATCTGGCGAGTTCGCGGCGCGTTCAAGTCCATCTTGAATGGGGCCATCGCCCATAGAGGGTGCCAGGCCCGTAGCGACCGCTGCGGCTTGCTAGAGGATCTCTTCTTAGAGTCGGGTTGCTTGAGAGTGCAGCCCTAAGTGGGTGGTAAACTCCATCTAAGGCTAAATATAACCACGAGACCGATAGCGAACAAGTACCGTGAGGGAAAGTTGAAAAGAACTTTGAAGAGAGAGTTCAAGAGTACGTGAAACCGTTCAGGGGTAAACCTGAGAAACCCGAAAGGTCGAATGGGGAGATTCATTCGCGCCTGTTGTTGGGATTTACTGACTGTGGAAACGGCGACGTTCGCGTTGGCTGTTCCCTTCGGTTCATCTCCGGCTTCGGACGCGTGCACTTCTCCCCTAGTAGGTCGTCGCGATCCGTTGGGTGCTGTTCTACGGTCTCGAGTGTAGCCCGTGAGCTCGGATTTTCCGATGTTTACGGACACTGGGTTTCCGAACAGCTCGCTCGACGGTTTACTGATGGCGGGAGGCCGCGACTTAGTTCGCGTCCGGCCCGTGGCAAGTATGTGAATTGTGATGGCGATCGGACCTAGTGCCGATTCCGTCCGTTTGCGACTGTTCGCCGCGGTGTTCTTGGACAGACCTCTTGAAACGCCGATCAGCGACGCTATTGCTTTGGGTACTTTCAGGACCCGTCTTGAAACACGGACCAAGGAGTCTAGCGTGTGCGCGAGTCATTGGGAATCACTAAACCTAAAGGCGCAATGAAAGTAACGGTTCACTTTATGTGAACTAAGGGAAGATGGTCGGTCTCCATGACTGACCCGCATTCCCGGGGCGCCTCATTCTCATTGCGAGAGGAGGCGCACCAAGAGCGTACACGCTGGGACCCGAAAGATGGTGAACTATGCCTGGTCAGGACGAAGTCAGGGGAAACCCTGATGGAGGTCCGTAGCGATTCTGACGTGCAAATCGATCGTCGGAACTGGGTATAGGGGCGAAAGACTAATCGAACCATCTAGTAGCTGGTTCCCTCCGAAGTTTCCCTCAGGATAGCTGGCGCTCGTTGCATACGAGTCTCATCCGGTAAAGCGAATGATTAGAGGCATTGGGGTCGAAACGACCTCAACCTATTCTCAAACTTTAAATGGGTGAGATCTCCGGCTTGCTTGAATGTGAAGCCGCGAGATTTCGGATCAGAGTGCCAAGTGGGCCATTTTTGGTAAGCAGAACTGGCGCTGTGGGATGAACCAAACGCCGAGTTAAAGCGCCTAAATCGACGCTTATGGGATACCATGAAAGGCGTTGGTAACTTAAGACAGCAGGACGGTGGCCATGGAAGTCGGAATCCGCCAAGGAGTGTGTAACAACTCACCTGCCGAAGTTACTAGCCCTGAAAATGGATGGCGCTGAAGCGTCGTGCTTATACTCGGCCGTCAGTGGCATGTGCGGTCGCCCTTCGGGGCGGTCATGAAGCCCTGATGAGTAGGAGGGTCGCGGAGGTGAGCGCAGAAGGGCTGGCCGTGAGGCCGTCTGGAGCCGCCTTCGGTGCAGATCTTGGTGGTAGTAGCAAATACTCCAGCGAGGCCCTGGAGAGCTGAGGTGGAGAAGGGTTTCGTGTGAACAGCCGTTGCACACGAGTCAGTCGATCCTAAGCCCTAGGCGAAAGCCGATGTTGATGTGGCGTTGTTAATCGTGTTTATAAGTGGTGGCAGAAATGCTATGCATCTTGACGCGTGACGCACGCCCGTCGGGCGAAAGGGAATCCGGTTCCTATTCCGGAACCCGGCAGCGGAACCGAAATTAAACCGGGCCCTCGTAAGAGAGTTCGTCGGGGCAACCCAAAAGGACCCGGAGACGCCGTCGAGAGATCCGGGAAGAGTTTTCTTTTCTGCATAAGCGTTCGAGTTCCATGGAATCCTCTAGCAGGGAGATATGGTTTGGAACGCGAAGAGCACCGCATTTGCGGCGGTGTCCGGATCTTCTCCTCGGACCTTGAAAATCCGGGAGAGGGCCACGTGTAGGCGTCGCGCCGGCTCGTACCCATATCCGCAGCTGGTCTCCAAGGTAAAGAGCCTCTAGTCGATAGAATAATGTAGGTAAGGGAAGTCGGCAAATTAGATCCGTAACTTCGGGATAAGGATTGGCTCTGAGGATTGTGGCGTGTCGGGCTTGTTGGGGAAGTGGGTCACGGCTAACGTACCGGGCCTGGGCGAGGTGATGCGTTTCGCTTGCGTTACGTTTGATCCGAGCTCGGTCCCGCGTCTTGGCCTCCCGCGGAATCGTCAAGCTTCGAGACCCCGTGAGTGCTCGCAAGGGTGCTCTGGGTAATCTCTGCGGCCGTCATCTAACAATCAACTCAGAACTGGCACGGACTGGGAGAATCCGACTGTCTAATTAAAACAAAGCATTGCGATGGCCCCAGCGGGTGTTGACGCAATGTGATTTCTGCCCAGTGCTCTGAATGTCAACGTGAAGAAATTCAAAAAAGCGCGGGTAAACGGCGGGAGTAACTATGACTCCGGGTGAGCATATTACTTACCTTGGAGCACATATTCAACCCTGGGGTGGCTCTGACGCTGCAGAGATATCGTTGGAACTGAATAACTGTCTCTTACGCCTTAAGAAACTAAAACTTAAGCCCCACCAGAAGATAAGGCTACTTACCGGTTACGTTCTCCCCCATTTCATGCATCCACTGGTGTGTCAGCCGCCAGGTCTGACAAAACTGAGAGAAATGGATAGGGCAATCAGGGTGTACGTCAAGTCAGTCCTCCACCAACAGCTCTCGCGCGCAGATGCGTCGCTCTATGCCTCCTGTAATGACGGTGGTCTGGGTATCCCCAGACTGGAATGGATCGTCACTGCTGCTGCCCTGAAAAATGGTCTAAATTTCTTAAATAGCCAAGATCCCCTTGTAAAGGCCATAACTCTAAGCTCCAAATTGGAGGAAAGACTTAAGCGAATGTCAATGTCGCTTAGGATTAACTGGCCGTGTACTGTCAAAGACGTTGAGAAATTTAAGAGATCGAAAAAGAAGGAAATCCTTCAAGAATGGAAATCACTTACCTTTCAAGGGAAAGCCGTTGATTCGTTCACCGACGATCCCATCGGTAATTACTGGCTGAAGAATCCAACAGTTCTTAAGTCCAGCCGCTACATCACAGCCCTGAAAATGAGAACTAATCAGGTTGGTTTGAGGGTGAGTATGAACATAGCACAGCGGCAGGAGGATATACGATGCAGAAAATGTAAGGCCCAACCTGAAACCCTAGGACATGTTATAGGTCTCTGCACCTACACCAAGCCACAAAGACTTAGAAGGCACGATGAAATACTTACCTTTGTAATGGATGAGATAGCTAGGGGGGATCAGAATCTCCAGATAACGAAAGAGCCATCAATTGTAGTAGAGGGAAAAATGTACAAACCTGACCTGGTGTTGATA
>NC_059508.1:35196850-35204350 GCF_914767665.1 Harmonia axyridis
TCGTAATATCTCGCCAAGTCCAGACCTCGGCGATAGGTAGTATCTGACACCGTCCGCTCGGGACTGACATCGACTTGGACTCGGGCTGATGATGGGGAGGCGTTTAAGGACGTGAACATTTTTCCTTATAAAAATTAAAGTCGACAATGAATATTGATTCTGATTACTGATTTACGCTTTAAAAACACATTAGAAGGCAACCAAATCGAATTTGAGGAAATTCCACGATCAGAAAATTTTTTTCGAAAAAAAAAAAAATCCGAAAAATATTTTTCGATTCCTATTACTGATTTACTCTTTTAGAACACATTAGGAGGCAACCAAATCAAATTTGAGAAAATTCCACAATCAGAAAATTTTTTTCGAAAAAAAAAAAAATTCGAGGACACCTCGGTCATGGCAAGTTATTTTCCACAATCCATTCCCCAATCGACGTACATCACAGAAAAAATCATCTCTCTAACTATCCTGGTTCAAAAGTTGTATCGGAACATTTTCACGTCGAAAATATATCTCTAAGTCCAGACCGATGCACAACGTAAACTAGGGCTGAACCGATGCACCACGTAATATCGGGCAGACCGATGCAGAACGTAAACTCGATCATACCGATGCTTCACGTAATCTCGATCTTACCGATGCACCACGTAAACAAGGGCAGACCGATGCAGAACGTAAAGTAGATCTTACCGATGCACCCCGTAATCTCGATCTTACCGATGCACCACGTAATCTCCATCTTACCGATGCACCACGTGAACTGGATCTTACCGATGCAGAACGTGAATTGGATCTTACCGATGCACCACGTAAACTCGATCATACCGATGCACCACGTAATCTCGGGCAGACCGATGCACAACGTGAATGACGATCGGGACCGGGGCGATCGGTCGTATCTGACACCGCCGGCTCGGTTCTAACATCGTCAATGAGTCGGGGTTGAAAAAAAGGACGTGAACATTTTTCCTTATAAAAATCAAACCCGATCATGGATTTTGATTCTGATTGTTGATTATCGCTATTAGAACATATAAGGAGGCAACCAAATCAAATTTGAGAAAATTCCACGATCAGAAAATTTTTTTCGAAAAAAAAAAAAAAATCGTAATCACCTCGGTCATGGCGAGTTATTTTCCGTATTTCATTCCACAATCAACGTACAACATAGAAGAAATCATCTCTCTAACTATCCTGGTTCAAAAGTTGTATCGGAACATTTCACGTCGTAATATCTCGCCAAGTCCAGACCTCGGCGATAGGTAGTATCTGACACCGTCCGCTCGGGACTGACATCGACTTGGACTCGGGCTGATGATGGGGAGGCGTTTAAGGACGTGAACATTTTTCCTTATAAAAATTAAAGTCGACAATGAATATTGATTCTGATTACTGATTTACGCTTTAAAAACACATTAGAAGGCAACCAAATCGAATTTGAGGAAATTCCACGATCAGAAAATTTTTTTCGAAAAAAAAAAAAATCCGAAAAATATTTTTCGATTCCTATTACTGATTTACTCTTTTAGAACACATTAGGAGGCAACCAAATCAAATTTGAGAAAATTCCACAATCAGAAAATTTTTTTCGAAAAAAAAAAAAATTCGAGGACACCTCGGTCATGGCAAGTTATTTTCCACAATCCATTCCCCAATCGACGTACATCACAGAAAAAATCATCTCTCTAACTATCCTGGTTCAAAAGTTGTATCGGAACATTTTCACGTCGAAAATATATCTCTAAGTCCAGACCGATGCACAACGTAAACTAGGGCTGAACCGATGCACCACGTAATATCGGGCAGACCGATGCAGAACGTAAACTCGATCATACCGATGCTTCACGTAATCTCGATCTTACCGATGCACCACGTAAACAAGGGCAGACCGATGCAGAACGTAAAGTAGATCTTACCGATGCACCACGTAATCTCGATCTTACCGATGCACCACGTAATCTCCATCTTACCGATGCACCACGTGAACTGGATCTTACCGATGCAGAACGTGAATTGGATCTTACCGATGCACCACGTAAACTCGATCATACCGATGCACCACGTAATCTCGGGCAGACCGATGCACAACGTAAATGACGATCGGGACCGGGGCGATCGGTCGTATCTGACACCGCCGGCTCGGTTCTAACATCGTCAATGAGTCGGGGTTGAAAAAAAGGACGTGAACATTTTTCCTTATAAAAATCAAACCCGATCATGGATTTTGATTCTGATTGTTGATTATCGCTATTAGAACATATAAGGAGGCAACCAAATCAAATTTGAGAAAATTCCACGATCAGAAAATTTTTTTCGAAAAAAAAAAAAAAATCGTAATCACCTCGGTCATGGCGAGTTATTTTCCGTATTTCATTCCACAATCAACGTACAACATAGAAGAAATCATCTCTCTAACTATCCTGGTTCAAAAGTTGTATCGGAACATTTCACGTCGTAATATCTCGCCAAGTCCAGACCTCGGCGATAGGTAGTATCTGACACCGTCCGCTCGGGACTGACATCGACTTGGACTCGGGCTGATGATGGGGAGGCGTTTAAGGACGTGAACATTTTTCCTTATAAAAATTAAAGTCGACAATGAATATTGATTCTGATTACTGATTTACGCTTTAAAAACACATTAGAAGGCAACCAAATCGAATTTGAGGAAATTCCACGATCAGAAAATTTTTTTCGAAAAAAAAAAAAATCCGAAAAATATTTTTCGATTCCTATTACTGATTTACTCTTTTAGAACACATTAGGAGGCAACCAAATCAAATTTGAGAAAATTCCACAATCAGAAAATTTTTTTCGAAAAAAAAAAAAATTCGAGGACACCTCGGTCATGGCAAGTTATTTTCCACAATCCATTCCCCAATCGACGTACATCACAGAAAAAATCATCTCTCTAACTATCCTGGTTCAAAAGTTGTATCGGAACATTTTCACGTCGAAAATATATCTCTAAGTCCAGACCGATGCACAACGTAAACTAGGGCTGAACCGATGCACCACGTAATATCGGGCAGACCGATGCAGAACGTAAACTCGATCATACCGATGCTTCACGTAATCTCGATCTTACCGATGCACCACGTAAACAAGGGCAGACCGATGCAGAACGTAAAGTAGATCTTACCGATGCACCACGTAATCTCGATCTTACCGATGCACCACGTAATCTCCATCTTACCGATGCACCACGTGAACTGGATCTTACCGATGCAGAACGTGAATTGGATCTTACCGATGCACCACGTAAACTCGATCTTACCGATGCACCACGTAATCTCAATCTTACCGATGCACCACGTGAACTGGATCTTACCGATGCAGAACGTGAATTGGATCTTACCGATGCACCACGTAAACTCGATCTTACCGATGCACCACGTAATCTCAATCTTACCGATGCACCACGTGAACTGGATCTTACCGATGCAGAACGTGAATTGGATCTTACCGATGCACCACGTAAACTCGATCTTACCGATGCACCACGTAATCTCAATCTCACCGATGCACCACGTGAACTGGATCTTACCGATGCAGAACGTGAATTGGATCTTACCGATGCACCACGTAAACTCGATCTTACCGATGCACCACGTAATCTCGATCTTACCGATGCACCACGTAATCTCAATCTTACCGATGCATCACGTAATCTCGATCTTACCGATGCAGAACGTAAACTCGATCATACCGATGCACCACGTTATCTCGGCAGACCGATGCAGAACGTAAAAAAAAAGCTTACAGCACGCGGTGTTCCCAAGCGGTCACCCATCCAAGTACTAACCGCGCCCGACGCTGCTTGGCTTCAGTGTTCTGACGAGAACTGGCAATTTCAGCGTGGTATGGCCGTAAACAACATATATTGCGATATTTTCTATGATATCTCACTTTTTGGGAGCGGAAAGGACGTGAACGTTTTTCCTCATAAAAAATGAAATAACTTTTGGATATTAATTCTGATTGTTGATTTAAGCTTTAAGAACACATTAGGACATATCTCAATGAAATTTGAGGGATTTCCGAAATCGAAAAATATTTTTCGAAAAAAAAAAAAAATCCCAGAAGACCTCGGTCATCTCAAGTTTATTTCCATATTCTATTACACAATCAACGTACATCACAAAAGGAACCATCTCTCTAACTATCACAGTTAAATTTTTGTATCGGAACATTTCACGTCGGAATATCTCGCTAAGTCCAGACCGGGGAGATCGGTCGCATCTGACACCGTCCGCTCCGGTCTAACATCGTCTTGGAGTCGGGGTAACGATGGAGAGGCGTTTAAGGACGTGAACATTTTTCCTTATAAAAATTAAAGTCGACAATGAATATTGATTCTGATTACTGATTTACTCTTTTAGAACACATTAGAAGGCAACGCAATCAGATTTGAGGAAATTTCAAGATCAGAAAATTTTTTTCGAAAAAAAAAAAAATTCAAGAACACCTGGGTCATGGCAAGTTATTTCCCACAATCCATTCCACAATCAACGTACAACATAGAAGAAATCATCTCTCTAACTATCCTGGTTCAAAAGTTGTATCGGAACATTTCACGTCGAAATACCTCGCCAAGTCCAGACCGGGGCGATAGGTAGTATCTGACACCGTCCGCTCGGGACTGACATCGACTTGGACTCGGGCTAATGATGGGGAGGCGTTTAAGGACGTGAACATTTTTCCTTATAAAAATTAAAGTCGACAATGAATATTGATTCTGATTACTGATTTACGCTTTAAAAACACATTAGAAGGCAACCAAATCAAATTTGAGGAAATTCCAAAATCAGAAAATTTTTTTTCAAAAAAAAAAAAATCCGAAAAATATTTTTCGATTCTGATTACTGATTTACTCTTTTAGAACACATTAGAAGGCAACGAAATCAAATTTGAGTAAAATCCAAAATCAGAAAATATTTTTCGAAAAAAAAAAAAAATTCGAGAACACCTCGGTCATGGCAAGTTATTTTCCACAATCCATTCCCCAATCAACGTACATCCCAGAAAAAATCATCTCTCTAACTATCCTGGTTCAAAAGTTGTATCGGAACATTTTCACGTCGAAAATATATCTCTAAGTCCAGACCGATGCAGAACGTAAACTCGATCATACCGATGCTTCACGTAATCTCGATCTTACCGATGCACAACGTAAACTAGATCACACCGATGCAGAACGTAAACTCGATCTCACCGATGCACCACGTGAACTGGATCTTACCGATGCAGAACGTGAATTGGATCTTACCGATGCACCACGTAAACTCGATCTTACCGATGCACCACGTAATCTCGATCTTACCGATGCACCACGTGAACTGGATCTTACCGATGCAGAACGTGAACTCGATCTTACCGATGCACCACGTAAACTAGGGCTGACCGATGCATCACGTAAACGACGATCGAGAGGCGCGAAAGGACGTGAACGTTTTTCATTATAAAAATTGAAATAAATGATAAATAATGATTCTGATTGTTGATTATCGTTTTTAATATGCATTAGTAGGCAACCAAATGAAATTTGAGGAAATTCCGATAACAGAAAATTTTTTCGAAAAAAAAAAAAATTCATGAAATCCTCGGTCATCGCAAAATATTTACCATATTCTGTTCGATAATCAACGTATATTTAAGAAGGAATCATATCTGTATCTATCTTGGTTCAAATTTTGTATCGGAACATTTTGACCAAAGTCCGAGCTTCGGCCGAAACAGACACCGCTGACCTGGCCTATCGATCGACCGAGAGTCGGGGATAGAGCGTAAGTGTTGTCTGGAGGGGAACCCTGTGCTCTCCTGACATATATAGGGAAGGTGGTCGCGTTGGGCGATGCAGAACGTTTGGATCGGGAATTATATTTTTGGTTCAGCTATTGGAATATGGTTTATTGTTGGTATATATTGGCGAAATAACGTTCTTACTGACTGGGGATATTCATAAAAATGAGTCCGGAGATTTTCAGATCGAAGTCCGAGTGATCCGACTTGGAAGGCGTGTTGGGTGGGTCGAGATGGCTTAGATCGATCAGACGAGGCGGGCTAAGTGTTGACGTCATGCATCGGTCCATTTTCAGATTGAGTCCGAGTAATCCGACTTTGAAAGAGTGTTGGGTGCGTCGAGACTGTTTAGATAGATCGGACGAGGCGGACTAGGTGTTAACGACATGCATCGGTATATTTTCTGATCGGAGTCCGAAGAAATCGGCCCTAGTAGGCGCAGCGGACGGTCGAGACGGCCTCGGTGGGTCGGATCGATCGGGAAAAGTTTGCTAAATCGTGTCTGGAGGGGAACCTTGGGTTCTCCTGACATATATAGGGGATAAGGTTTGGGTGAACGATTCTTCACGTAAAAGTTGAGTAATTTATTTTTCGATAAGCTTTTGGATATTGATGAGAAGTATATGTATATCTTCGATTAAAAGAATTCTTACCGTCTCGATGTATATTATATTAGATATATAAGAAATAGTTAACGTGATGCATCGGCCGATTTCCGGATCGGAGTTCGAGAGATGCGACTTTCGATGCGCGATGGGTGGATCGAGACGGCCTAGATCGATCGGACGAGGCGGACTAGGTGTTAACGACATGCATCGGCGGATTTTCTGATCGGAGTCCGAAGAAATCAGCTCTAGTAGGCGCGGCGAACGGTCGAAACGGCCTCGATCGATCGGACGAGGCGGACTAGGTGTTAACGACATGCATCGGCGGATTTTCTGATCGGAGTCCGAAGAAATCAGCTCTAGTAGGCGCGGCGAACGGTCGAAACGGCCTCGGTGGGTCGGATCGATCGGGAAAAGTTTGCTAAATCGTGTCTGGAGGGGAATCCGGGGTTCTCCTGACATATATAGAAGGGGTGGAGAATGGGTCCTGTCCTAGACTGTTTGGAGTTCTTTTTAGGATGATATTCAGTTGGTAAGTGGTAGACCCGAATCCGACCTCGGCGTTTGGGTACTGGCAAGGTGTGTTGGTTTCGGCTTTCGCATCTTGGGTCGCTTTCGTCAACCTCATGCAGCGAGGTCGCGGTCCGCTTCGTCTCTTTGTAGTCGAATGGCCTTTAAGCGACCAACCTTAAAATCGTGATCCTCTGCCCGTTGCGGGTTATGTTCACAAAAAATTTGCAACCACTCAATTCGTTCCGAGCGACAAATATTGTTGAATCTCGAATCACCGTGTCGTTATATTCACATGTATAGCGAAGGGTCGAGATGGAATGTGTATAAGAAATTAGTTGATAGCCGGGGGTTCGTATTATATATGGACGCCTTGGCGAGGGATTGTTTCTAGAAACTTTCTCATTTTTGATCGGTGTTTTGTCCGAGATGATGATGATGTATATATAGCTTGAGTCTCATGCTGACTGGGGGCTGTTACGTCGTTTCGTCGAGGACTTGCACTTACTGATGTGCGGCGCTAGTCGAAGTCAATCGACATGGCTAGTGCCACATGACGAGAGGCGAACGGGTTTGGCCATAC
>NC_059508.1:35206850-35209350 GCF_914767665.1 Harmonia axyridis
GAAACGAGGAGCCGGCCGCACGTGTGTGCAGCCTTCGTTGTAGGTCCATGTTTAGAGATGCTCACGAAATGAGGAGCCGGCCGCTTATGTCGGCGTTTGTGGTTGGGCGAAGTTCCTTGATGGAACGAGGAGCCGGCTGCTTATGCTGACGTTCGTAGTTGGGCGAAGTCTCGTGATGTGCTCGGAATAAGGATTCGAAGCGCTTGGATTGCCGCGTTCGTGGCTGGGCGAAGTTTCGTGTTTGGCACGGAACGAGGAGCCGGCTGCAGGTTTTAAAGATTCTCGCCCGAAATCGATCAGTCGTTACCGTTGTCTACGGACTTCGGTAGGACGATCTATTCCAGGGACGAAGACGTCGACGTTGTGCGACGCCCGTTACATTAGCGTTTTTATGCTCTTTCGGGATTGTCTGCGACGTTTGTCTCCGTCCGAATTTTTTACGATAATTGTCACTAGATTAGTACGCAAACTAGTTGAACCGAAGATTTTGCGCCGATCGACTGACGTATTGACCCTTCAGTGGGTCGTCTCAGTCATTGGAATGTCATTCTCGAGGAGGTTCGCAGTTGGCGTCTCGTATTTCGAGGGAAAGTCCATTGCGACTAGTACCGAGAAATCGAACATAAAAGATTACCCTGAACGGTGGATCACTTGGCTCGTGGGTCGATGAAGAACGCAGCTAATTGCGCGTCAACATGCGAACTGCAGGACACATGAACATCGACATTTCGAACGCACATTGCGGTCCTCGGACACTGTCCTCGGACCACTCCTGACTGAGGGTCGGTTCCATTACAAAGACTGCCCGGCCAGACGTTATGGCTTGACGAAGTGACGACGTAAAGGTCGTCTAACGTTGATCCTGTACCGAAGGTCATTTGGGCGAGTTGGACGGTTTGCCGCGTGACGATCAACGTTCTGTCGTTTCGACGCCTCGTGTGTTGGAATGATGAGGAGTTGTTTTCGTAACGCGCCGTCTTGAATTGCGAAAGCATATATTGTGGTGTCGTGGTATTGCTCGATCTGCGCCCATGACTGTAGACATGCGATCGTCGTGTCCGAGAAATCTGAACGACGTCCGATCGCTTTAATGTGCCAGTTGTCGCGCGTTGCGGATGAGCTTTCATGAGCGCACCCCCGAAACACCGAAGCACTTTGCTTGGATTCGCATGATCCGCCATACGGAGCAGGAGATAATAGACGCCTTTGAGTAGGCTAACTCCCTCGCGTAAGGTACGTGATTTTATGAGCCGCCAAAGGTTAGTTTCGGAACGTTTCGATGATTTGAACATACGACCTCAGGACAGGTGAGACTACCCGCTGAATTTAAGCATATTATTAAGCGGAGGAAAAGAAACTAACTAGGATTCCCTTAGTAGCGGCGAGCGAACAGGGATTAGCCCAGCACTGAATCCCGCGATCGTAACCGGTCGCCGGGAGATGTGGTGTTTGGAAGGATCCATTATCTGGCGAGTTCGCGGCGCGTTCAAGTCCATCTTGAATGGGGCCATCGCCCATAGAGGGTGCCAGGCCCGTAGCGACCGCTGCGGCTTGCTAGAGGATCTCTTCTTAGAGTCGGGTTGCTTGAGAGTGCAGCCCTAAGTGGGTGGTAAACTCCATCTAAGGCTAAATATAACCACGAGACCGATAGCGAACAAGTACCGTGAGGGAAAGTTGAAAAGAACTTTGAAGAGAGAGTTCAAGAGTACGTGAAACCGTTCAGGGGTAAACCTGAGAAACCCGAAAGGTCGAATGGGGAGATTCATTCGCGCCTGTTGTTGGGATTTACTGACTGTGGAAACGGCGACGTTCGCGTTGGCTGTTCCCTTCGGTTCATCTCCGGCTTCGGACGCGTGCACTTCTCCCCTAGTAGGTCGTCGCGATCCGTTGGGTGCTGTTCTACGGTCTCGAGTGTAGCCCGTGAGCTCGGATTTTCCGATGTTTACGGACACTGGGTTTCCGAACAGCTCGCTCGACGGTTTACTGATGGCGGGAGGCCGCGACTTAGTTCGCGTCCGGCCCGTGGCAAGTATGTGAATTGTGATGGCGATCGGACCTAGTGCCGATTCCGTCCGTTTGCGACTGTTCGCCGCGGTGTTCTTGGACAGACCTCTTGAAACGCCGATCAGCGACGCTATTGCTTTGGGTACTTTCAGGACCCGTCTTGAAACACGGACCAAGGAGTCTAGCGTGTGCGCGAGTCATTGGGAATCACTAAACCTAAAGGCGCAATGAAAGTAACGGTTCACTTTATGTGAACTAAGGGAAGATGGTCGGTCTCCATGACTGACCCGCATTCCCGGGGCGCCTCATTCTCATTGCGAGAGGAGGCGCACCAAGAGCGTACACGCTGGGACCCGAAAGATGGTGAACTATGCCTGGTCAGGACGAAGTCAGGGGAAACCCTGATGGAGGTCCGTAGCGATTCTGACGTGCAAATCGATCGTCGGAACTGGGTATAGGGGCGAAAGACTAATCGAACCATCTAGTAGCTGGTTCC
>NC_059508.1:35214350-35219350 GCF_914767665.1 Harmonia axyridis
GTCATGGCAAGTTATTTTCCACAATCCATTCCCCAATCAACGTACATCCCAGAAAAAATCATCTCTCTAACTATCCTGGTTCAAAAGTTGTATCGGAACATTTTCACGTCGAAAATATATCTCTAAGTCCAGACCGATGCACCACGTAATCTCGGGCAGACCGATGCACAACGTGAATGACGATCGGGACCGGGGCGATCGGTCGTATCTGACACCGCCGGCTCGGTTCTAACATCGTCGATGAGTCGGGGTTGAAAAAAAGGACGTGAACATTTTTCCTTATAAAAATCAAACCCGATCATGGATTTTGATTCTGATTGTTGATTATCGCTATTAGAACATATAAGGAGGCAACCAAATCAAATTTGAGAAAATTCCACGATCAGAAAATTTTTTTCAAAAAAAAAAAAAAAATCGTAATCACCTCGGTCATGGCGAGTTATTTTCCGTATTTCATTCCACAATCAACGTACAACATAGAAGAAATCATCTCTCTAACTATCCTGGTTCAAAAGTTGTATCGGAACATTTCACGTCGTAATATCTCGCCAAGTCCAGACCTCGGCGATAGGTAGTATCTGACACCGTCCGCTCGGGACTGACATCGACTTGGACTCGGGCTGATGATGGGGAGGCGTTTAAGGACGTGAACATTTTTCCTTATAAAAATTAAAGTCGACAATGAATATTGATTCTGATTACTGATTTACGCTTTAAAAACACATTAGAAGGCAACCAAATCGAATTTGAGGAAATTCCACGATCAGAAAATTTTTTTCGAAAAAAAAAAAAATCCGAAAAATATTTTTCGATTCCTATTACTGATTTACTCTTTTAGAACACATTAGGAGGCAACCAAATCAAATTTGAGAAAATTCCACAATCAGAAAATTTTTTTCGAAAAAAAAAAAAATTCGAGGACACCTCGGTCATGGCAAGTTATTTTCCACAATCCATTCCCCAATCGACGTACATCACAGAAAAAATCATCTCTCTAACTATCCTGGTTCAAAAGTTGTATCGGAACATTTTCACGTCGAAAATATATCTCTAAGTCCAGACCGATGCACAACGTAAACTAGGGCTGAACCGATGCACCACGTAATATCGGGCAGACCGATGCAGAACGTAAACTCGATCATACCGATGCTTCACGTAATCTCGATCTTACCGATGCACCACGTAAACAAGGGCAGACCGATGCAGAACGTAAAGTAGATCTTACCGATGCACCACGTAATCTCGATCTTACCGATGCACCACGTAATCTCCATCTTACCGATGCACCACGTGAACTGGATCTTACCGATGCAGAACGTGAATTGGATCTTACCGATGCACCACGTAAACTCGATCTTACCGATGCACCACGTAATCTCAATCTTACCGATGCACCACGTGAACTGGATCTTACCGATGCAGAACGTGAATTGGATCTTACCGATGCACCACGTAAACTCGATCATACCGATGCACCACGTAATCTCGGGCAGACCGATGCACAACGTAAATGACGATCGGGACCGGGGCGATCGGTCGTATCTGACACCGCCGGCTCGGTTCTAACATCGTCAATGAGTCGGGGTTGAAAAAAAGGACGTGAACATTTTTCCTTATAAAAATCAAACCCGATCATGGATTTTGATTCTGATTGTTGATTATCGCTATTAGAACATATAAGGAGGCAACCAAATCAAATTTGAGAAAATTCCACGATCAGAAAATTTTTTTCGAAAAAAAAAAAAAAATCGTAATCACCTCGGTCATGGCGAGTTATTTTCCGTATTTCATTCCACAATCAACGTACAACATAGAAGAAATCATCTCTCTAACTATCCTGGTTCAAAAGTTGTATCGGAACATTTCACGTCGTAATATCTCGCCAAGTCCAGACCTCGGCGATAGGTAGTATCTGACACCGTCCGCTCGGGACTGACATCGACTTGGACTCGGGCTGATGATGGGGAGGCGTTTAAGGACGTGAACATTTTTCCTTATAAAAATCAAACCCGACCATGGATTTTGATTCTGATTGTTGATTATCGCTATTAGAACATATAAGGAGGCAACCAAATCAAATTTGAGAAAATTCCACAATCAGAAAATTTTTTTCGAAAAAAAAAAAAATTCGAGGACACCTCGGTCATGGCAAGTTATTTTCCACAATCCATTCCCCAATCGACGTACATCACAGAAAAAATCATCTCTCTAACTATCCTGGTTCAAAAGTTGTATCGGAACATTTTCACGTCGAAAATATATCTCTAAGTCCAGACCGATGCACAACGTAAACTAGGGCTGAACCGATGCACCACGTAATATCGGGCAGACCGATGCAGAACGTAAACTCGATCATACCGATGCTTCACGTAATCTCGATCTTACCGATGCACCACGTAAACAAGGGCAGACCGATGCAGAACGTAAAGTAGATCTTACCGATGCACCACGTAATCTCGATCTTACCGATGCACCACGTAATCTCCATCTTACCGATGCACCACGTGAACTGGATCTTACCGATGCAGAACGTGAATTGGATCTTACCGATGCACCACGTAAACTCGATCTTACCGATGCACCACGTAATCTCAATCTTACCGATGCACCACGTGAACTGGATCTTACCGATGCAGAACGTGAATTGGATCTTACCGATGCACCACGTAAACTCGATCTTACCGATGCACCACGTAATCTCAATCTTACCGATGCACCACGTGAACTGGATCTTACCGATGCAGAACGTGAATTGGATCTTACCGATGCACCACGTAAACTCGATCTTACCGATGCACCACGTAATCTCAATCTCACCGATGCACCACGTGAACTGGATCTTACCGATGCAGAACGTGAATTGGATCTTACCGATGCACCACGTAAACTCGATCTTACCGATGCACCACGTAATCTCGATCTTACCGATGCACCACGTAATCTCAATCTTACCGATGCATCACGTAATCTCGATCTTACCGATGCAGAACGTAAACTCGATCATACCGATGCACCACGTTATCTCGGCAGACCGATGCAGAACGTAAAAAAAAAGCTTACAGCACGCGGTGTTCCCAAGCGGTCACCCATCCAAGTACTAACCGCGCCCGACGCTGCTTGGCTTCAGTGTTCTGACGAGAACTGGCAATTTCAGCGTGGTATGGCCGTAAACAACATATATTGCGATATTTTCTATGATATCTCACTTTTTGGGAGCGGAAAGGACGTGAACGTTTTTCCTCATAAAAAATGAAATAACTTTTGGATATTAATTCTGATTGTTGATTTAAGCTTTAAGAACACATTAGGACATATCTCAATGAAATTTGAGGGATTTCCGAAATCGAAAAATATTTTTCGAAAAAAAAAAAAAATCCCAGAAGACCTCGGTCATCTCAAGTTTATTTCCATATTCTATTACACAATCAACGTACATCACAAAAGGAACCATCTCTCTAACTATCACAGTTAAATTTTTGTATCGGAACATTTCACGTCGGAATATCTCGCTAAGTCCAGACCGGGGAGATCGGTCGCATCTGACACCGTCCGCTCCGGTCTAACATCGTCTTGGAGTCGGGGTAACGATGGAGAGGCGTTTAAGGACGTGAACATTTTTCCTTATAAAAATTAAAGTCGACAATGAATATTGATTCTGATTACTGATTTACTCTTTTAGAACACATTAGAAGGCAACGCAATCAGATTTGAGGAAATTTCAAGATCAGAAAATTTTTTTCGAAAAAAAAAAAAATTCAAGAACACCTGGGTCATGGCAAGTTATTTCCCACAATCCATTCCACAATCAACGTACAACATAGAAGAAATCATCTCTCTAACTATCCTGGTTCAAAAGTTGTATCGGAACATTTCACGTCGAAATACCTCGCCAAGTCCAGACCGGGGCGATAGGTAGTATCTGACACCGTCCGCTCGGGACTGACATCGACTTGGACTCGGGCTAATGATGGGGAGGCGTTTAAGGACGTGAACATTTTTCCTTATAAAAATTAAAGTCGACAATGAATATTGATTCTGATTACTGATTTACGCTTTAAAAACACATTAGAAGGCAACCAAATCAAATTTGAGGAAATTCCAAAATCAGAAAATTTTTTTTCAAAAAAAAAAAAATCCGAAAAATATTTTTCGATTCTGATTACTGATTTACTCTTTTAGAACACATTAGAAGGCAACGAAATCAAATTTGAGTAAAATCCAAAATCAGAAAATATTTTTCGAAAAAAAAAAAAAATTCGAGAACACCTCGGTCATGGCAAGTTATTTTCCACAATCCATTCCCCAATCAACGTACATCCCAGAAAAAATCATCTCTCTAACTATCCTGGTTCAAAAGTTGTATCGGAACATTTTCACGTCGAAAATATATCTCTAAGTCCAGACCGATGCAGAACGTAAACTCGATCATACCGATGCTTCACGTAATCTCGATCTTACCGATGCACAACGTAAACTAGATCACACCGATGCAGAACGTAAACTCGATCTCACCGATGCACCACGTGAACTGGATCTTACCGATGCAGAACGTGAATTGGATCTTACCGATGCACCACGTAAACTCGATCTTACCGATGCACCACGTAATCTCGATCTTACCGATGCACCACGTGAACTGGATCTTACCGATGCAGAACGTGAACTCGATCTTACCGATGCACCACGTAAACTAGGGCTGACCGATGCATCACGTAAACGACGATCGAGAGGCGCGAAAGGACGTGAACGTTTTTCATTATAAAAATTGAAATAAATGATAAATAATGATTCTGATTGTTGATTATCGTTTTTAATATGCATTAGTAGGCAACCAAATGAAATTTGAGGAAATTCCGATAACAGAAAATTTTTTCGAAAAAAAAAAAAATTCATGAAATCCTCGGTCATCGCAAAATATTTACCATATTCTGTTCGATAATCAACGTATATTTAAGAAGGAATCATATCTGTATCTATCTTGGTTCAAATTTTGTATCGGA
>NC_059508.1:35239066-35244066 GCF_914767665.1 Harmonia axyridis
TGCATCACGTTAACTATTTCTTATATATCTAATATAATATACATGGAGACGGTAAGAATTCTTTTAATCGAAGATATACATATACTTCTCATCAATATCCAAAAGCTTATCGAAAAATAAATTACTCAACTTTTACGTGAAGAATCGTTCACCCAAACCTTATCCCCTATATATGTCAGGAGAACCCAAGGTTCCCCTCCAGACACGATTTAGCAAACTTTTCCCGATCGATCCGACCCACCGAGGCCGTCTCGACCGTCCGCTGCGCCTACTAGGGCCGATTTCTTCGGACTCCGATCAGAAAATATACCGATGCATGTCGTTAACACCTAGTCCGCCTCGTCCGATCTATCTAAACAGTCTCGACGCACCCAACACTCTTTCAAAGTCGGATTACTCGGACTCAATCTGAAAATGGACCGATGCATGACGTCAACACTTAGCCCGCCTCGTCTGATCTATCTAAGCCATCTCGACCCACCCAACACGCCTTCCAAGTCGGATCACTCGGACTTCGATCTGAAAATCTCCGGACTCATTTTTATGAATATCCCCAGTCAGTAAGAACGTTATTTCGCCAATATATACCAACAATAAACCATATTCCAATAGCTGAACCAAAAATATAATTCCCGATCCAAACGTTCTGCATCGCCCAACGCGACCACCTTCCCTATATATGTCAGGAGAGCACAGGGTTCCCCTCCAGACAACACTTACGCTCTATCCCCGACTCTCGGTCGATCGATAGGCCAGGTCAGCGGTGTCTGTTTCGGCCGAAGCTCGGACTTTGGTCAAAATGTTCCGATACAAAATTTGAACCAAGATAGATACAGATATGATTCCTTCTTAAATATACGTTGATTATCGAACAGAATATGGTAAATATTTTGCGATGACCGGGGATTTCATGAATTTTTTTTTTTTTTCGAAAAAATTTTCTGTTATCGGAATTTCCTCAAATTTCATTTGGTTGCCTCCTAATGCTTATTAAAAATGATAACCAACAATCAGAATCATTATTTATCATTTATTTCAATTTTTATAATGAAAAACGTTCACGTCCTTTCGCGCCTCTCGATCGTCGTTTACGTGATGCATCGGTCAGCCCTAGTTTACGTGGTGCATCGGTAAGATCGAGTTCACGTTCTGCATCGGTCTGCCCGAGTTTACGTGGTGCATCGGTAAGATCGAGATTACGTGGTGCATCGGTAAGATCGAGTTCACGTTCTGCATCGGTCTGCCTGAGTTTACGTGGTGCATCGGTATGATCGAGTTTACGTTCTGCATCGGTGTGATCTAGTTTACGTTGTGCATCGGTAAGATCGAGATTACGTGAAGCATCGGTATGATCGAGTTTACGTTCTGCATCGGTCTGGACTCTGAGATATATTTTCGACGTGAAAATGTTCCGATACAACTTTTGAACCAGGATAGTTAGAGAGATGATTTTTTCTGGGATGTACGTTGATTGGGGAATGGATTGTGGAAAATAACTTGCCATGACCGAGGTGTTCTCGAATTTTTTTTTTTTTTCGAAAAATATTTTCTGATTTTGGATTTCACTCAAATTTGATTTCGTTGCCTTCTAATGTGTTCTAAAAGAGTAAATCAGTAATCAGAATCGAAAAATATTTTTCGGATTTTTTTTTTTTTGAAAAAAAATTTTCTGATTTTGGAATTTCCTCAAATTTGATTTGGTTGCCTTCTAATGTGTTTTTAAAGCGTAAATCAGTAATCAGAATCAATATTCATTGTCGACTTTAATTTTTATAAGGAAAAATGTTCACGTCCTTAAACGCCTCCCCATCATTAGCCCGAGTCCAAGTCGATGTCAGTCCCGAGCGGACGGTGTCAGATACTACCTATCGCCCCGGTCTGGACTTGGCGAGGTATTTCGACGTGAAATGTTCCGATACAACTTTTGAACCAGGATAGTTAGAGAGATGATTTCTTCTATGTTGTACGTTGATTGTGGAATGGATTGTGGGAAATAACTTGCCATGACCCAGGTGTTCTTGAATTTTTTTTTTTTTCGAAAAAAATTTTCTGATCTTGAAATTTCCTCAAATCTGATTGCGTTGCCTTCTAATGTGTACTAAAAGAGTAAATCAGTAATCAGAATCAATATTCATTGTCGACTTTAATTTTTATAAGGAAAAATGTTCACGTCCTTAAACGCCTCTCCATCGTTACCCCGACTCCAAGACGATGTTAGACCGGAGCGGACGGTGTCAAATGCGACCGATCTCCCCGGTCTGGACTTAGCGAGATATTCCGACGTGAAATGTTCCGATACAAAAATTTAACTGTGATAGTTAGAGAGATGGTTCCTTTTGTGATGTACGTTGATTGTGTAATAGAATATGGAAATAAACTTGAGATGACCGAGGTCTTCTGGGATTTTTTTTTTTTTTCGAAAAATATTTTTCGATTTCGGAAATCCCTCAAATTTCATTGAGATATGTCCTAATGTGTTCTTAAAACTTAAATCAACAATCAGAATTAATATCCAAAAGTTATTTCATTTTTTATAAGGAAAAACGTTCACGTCCTTTCCGCTCCCAAAAAGTGAGATATCATAGAAAATATCGCTATATTTGTTGTTTACGGCCATACCACGCTGAAATTGCCAGTTCTCGTCAGAACACTGAAGCCAAGCAGCGTCGGGCGCGGTTAGTACTTGGATGGGTGACCGCTTGGGAACACCGCGTGCTGTAAGCTTTTTTTTTACGTTCTGCATCGGTCTGCCGAGATAACGTGGTGCATCGGTATGATCGAGTTTACGTTCTGCATCGGTAAGATCGAGATTACGTGATGCATCGGTAAGATTGAGATTACGTGGTGCATCGGTAAGATCGAGTTTACGTGGTGCATCGGTAAGATCCAATTCACGTTCTGCATCGGTAAGATCCAGTTCACGTGGTGCATCGGTAAGATTGAGATTACGTGGTGCATCGGTAAGATCGAGTTTACGTGGTGCATCGGTAAGATCCAATTCACGTTCTGCATCGGTAAGATCCAGTTCACGTGGTGCATCGGTAAGATTGAGATTACGTGGTGCATCGGTAAGATCGAGTTTACGTGGTGCATCGGTAAGATCCAATTCACGTTCTGCATCGGTAAGATCCAGTTCACGTGGTGCATCGGTAAGATTGAGATTACGTGGTGCATCGGTAAGATCGAGTTTACGTGGTGCATCGGTAAGATCCAATTCACGTTCTGCATCGGTAAGATCCAGTTCACGTGGTGCATCGGTAAGATCGAGATTACGTGGTGCATCGGTAAGATCGAGTTTACGTGGTGCATCGGTAAGATCCAATTCACGTTCTGCATCGGTAAGATCCAGTTCACGTGGTGCATCGGTAAGATTGAGATTACGTGGTGCATCGGTAAGATCCAGTTCACGTGGTGCATCGGTAAGATGGAGATTACGTGGTGCATCGGTAAGATCGAGATTACGTGGTGCATCGGTAAGATCTACTTTACGTTCTGCATCGGTCTGCCCTTGTTTACGTGGTGCATCGGTAAGATCGAGATTACGTGAAGCATCGGTATGATCGAGTTTACGTTCTGCATCGGTCTGCCCGATATTACGTGGTGCATCGGTCTGCCCTAGTTTACGTGGTGCATCGGTTTGGACTTAGAGATATATTTTCGACGTGAAAATGTTCCGATACAACTTTTGAACCAGGATAGTTAGAGAGATGATTTCTTCTATGTTGTACGTTGATTGTGGAATGAAATACGGAAAATAACTCGCCATGACCGAGGTGATTACGATTTTTTTTTTTTTTCGAAAAAAATTTTCTGATCGTGGAATTTTCTCAAATTTGATTTGGTTGCCTCCTTATATGTTCTAGTAGCGATAATCAACAATCAGAATCAAAATCCATGGTCGGGTTTGATTTTTATAAGGAAAAATGTTCACGTCCTTTTTTACAACCCCGACTCATTGACGATGTTAGAACCGAGCCGGCGGTGTCAGATACGACCGATCGCCCCGGTCCCGATCGTCATTTACGTTGTGCATCGGTCTGCCCGAGATTACGTGGTGCATCGGTCTGGACTTAGAGATATATTTTCGACGTGAAAATGTTCCGATACAACTTTTGAACTAGGATAGTTAGAGAGATGATTTTTTCTGGGATGTACGTTGATTGGGGAATGGATTGTGGGAAATAACTTGCCATGACCGAGGTGTTCTCGAATTTTTTTTTTTTTTTCGAAAAAAATTTTCTGATTGTGGAATTTTCTCAAATTTGATTTGGTTGCCTCCTAATGTGTTCTAATAGCGATAATCAACAATCAGAATCAAAATCCATGGTCGGGTTTGATTTTTATAAGGAATAATGTTCACGTCCTTTTTCGCCTATGTTCTTTTTCGACGTGAAAAGTTCCGATACAACTTTTGAACCAGGATAGTTAGAGAGATGATTTTTTCTGGGATGTATGTTGATTGACGTACGAAACTTGGAAAAAAAATAGAAAAGACCGAGGTACTCTAGAAAAAAAATTTATTGAAAATATTTTTTTGATTTCGGAATTAATTCGAAATTCATTCAGATGTCTTCTATCAATATCGCGAAAGAAAAATCAATAATCAGAATCGATATTCATCTAAGATTATTTCCTTTTGGATTGTGTTAACATTCGGTACGATCTTGTCTACGTGATGCATCGGTTTGTTTCTCGGCTCTTGTGAGCAAGTTGGACACTCGAGACGGCCTCCATCGATCGGATTAGGCGGGCTTTAATGTTAACGTGCTGCATCGGTGTGATCTTGTTTACGTCATGCATCGGTATAGCTTTAAATCGCGCCGTAAAGTCGTTCACGTCATGCATCGGTATCTTAAATCGCGCCGAAAAGTCGTTCACGTCATGCATCGGTATCTTAAATCGCGCCGTAAAGTCGTTCACGTCATGCATCGGTATCTTAAATCGAGCCGAAAAGTCGTTCACGTCATGCATCGGTGGCACAAAAAAAAGACGCCGATGCA
>NC_059508.1:35254066-35259066 GCF_914767665.1 Harmonia axyridis
GATTTCTTCGGACTCCGATCAGAAAATCCGCCGATGCATGTCGTTAACACCTAGTCCGCCTCGTCCGATCGATCTAGGCCGTCTCGATCCACCCATCGCGCATCGAAAGTCGCATCTCTCGAACTCCGATCCGGAAATCGGCCGATGCATCACGTTAACTATTTCTTATATATCTAATATAATATACATCGAGACGGTAAGAATTCTTTTAATCGAAGATATACATATACTTCTCATCAATATCCAAAAGCTTATCGAAAAATAAATTACTCAACTTTTACGTGAAGAATCGTTCACCCAAACCTTATCCCCTATATATGTCAGGAGAACCCAAGGTTCCCCTCCAGACACGATTTAGCAAACTTTTCCCGATCGATCCGACCCACCGAGGCCGTCTCGACCGTCCGCTGCGCCTACTAGGGCCGATTTCTTCGGACTCCGATCAGAAAATATACCGATGCATGTCGTTAACACCTAGTCCGCCTCGTCCGATCTATCTAAACAGTCTCGACGCACCCAACACTCTTTCAAAGTCGGATTACTCGGACTCAATCTGAAAATGGACCGATGCATGACGTCAACACTTAGCCCGCCTCGTCTGATCGATCTAAGCCATCTCGACCCACCCAACACGCCTTCCAAGTCGGATCACTCGGACTTCGATCTGAAAATCTCCGGACTCATTTTTATGAATATCCCCAGTCAGTAAGAACGTTATTTCGCCAATATATACCAACAATAAACCATATTCCAATAGCTGAACCAAAAATATAATTCCCGATCCAAACGTTCTGCATCGCCCAACGCGACCACCTTCCCTATATATGTCAGGAGAGCACAGGGTTCCCCTCCAGACAACACTTACGCTCTATCCCCGACTCTCGGTCGATCGATAGGCCAGGTCAGCGGTGTCTGTTTCGGCCGAAGCTCGGACTTTGGTCAAAATGTTCCGATACAAAATTTGAACCAAGATAGATACAGATATGATTCCTTCTTAAATATACGTTGATTATCGAACAGAATATGGTAAATATTTTGCGATGACCGAGGATTTCATGAATTTTTTTTTTTTTCGAAAAAATTTTCTGTTATCGGAATTTCCTCAAATTTCATTTGGTTGCCTACTAATGCATATTAAAAACGATAATCAACAATCAGAATCATTATTTATCATTTATTTCAATTTTTATAATGAAAAACGTTCACGTCCTTTCGCGCCTCTCGATCGTCGTTTACGTGATGCATCGGTCAGCCCTAGTTTACGTGGTGCATCGGTAAGATCGAGTTCACGTTCTGCATCGGTAAGATCCAGTTCACGTGGTGCATCGGTAAGATCGAGATTACGTGGTGCATCGGTAAGATCGAGTTTACGTGGTGCATCGGTAAGATCCAATTCACGTTCTGCATCGGTAAGATCCAGTTCACGTGGTGCATCGGTGAGATCGAGTTTACGTTCTGCATCGGTGTGATCTAGTTTACGTTGTGCATCGGTAAGATCGAGATTACGTGAAGCATCGGTATGATCGAGTTTACGTTCTGCATCGGTCTGGACTTAGAGATATATTTTCGACGTGAAAATGTTCCGATACAACTTTTGAACCAGGATAGTTAGAGAGATGATTTTTTCTGGGATGTACGTTGATTGGGGAATGGATTGTGGAAAATAACTTGCCATGACCGAGGTGTTCTCGAATTTTTTTTTTTTTTCGAAAAATATTTTCTGATTTTGGATTTTACTCAAATTTGATTTCGTTGCCTTCTAATGTGTTCTAAAAGAGTAAATCAGTAATCAGAATCGAAAAATATTTTTCGGATTTTTTTTTTTTTGAAAAAAAATTTTCTGATTTTGGAATTTCCTCAAATTTGATTTGGTTGCCTTCTAATGTGTTTTTAAAGCGTAAATCAGTAATCAGAATCAATATTCATTGTCGACTTTAATTTTTATAAGGAAAAATGTTCACGTCCTTAAACGCCTCCCCATCATTAGCCCGAGTCCAAGTCGATGTCAGTCCCGAGCGGACGGTGTCAGATACTACCTATCGCCCCGGTCTGGACTTGGCGAGGTATTTCGACGTGAAATGTTCCGATACAACTTTTGAACCAGGATAGTTAGAGAGATGATTTCTTCTATGTTGTACGTTGATTGTGGAATGGATTGTGGGAAATAACTTGCCATGACCCAGGTGTTCTTGAATTTTTTTTTTTTTCGAAAAAAATTTTCTGATCTTGAAATTTCCTCAAATCTGATTGCGTTGCCTTCTAATGTGTTCTAAAAGAGTAAATCAGTAATCAGAATCAATATTCATTGTCGACTTTAATTTTTATAAGGAAAAATGTTCACGTCCTTAAACGCCTCTCCATCGTTACCCCGACTCCAAGACGATGTTAGACCGGAGCGGACGGTGTCAGATGCGACCGATCTCCCCGGTCTGGACTTAGCGAGATATTCCGACGTGAAATGTTCCGATACAAAAATTTAACTGTGATAGTTAGAGAGATGGTTCCTTTTGTGATGTACGTTGATTGTGTAATAGAATATGGAAATAAACTTGAGATGACCGAGGTCTTCTGGGATTTTTTTTTTTTTTCGAAAAATATTTTTCGATTTCGGAAATCCCTCAAATTTCATTGAGATATGTCCTAATGTGTTCTTAAAGCTTAAATCAACAATCAGAATTAATATCCAAAAGTTATTTCATTTTTTATGAGGAAAAACGTTCACGTCCTTTCCGCTCCCAAAAAGTGAGATATCATAGAAAATATCGCAATATATGTTGTTTACGGCCATACCACGCTGAAATTGCCAGTTCTCGTCAGAACACTGAAGCCAAGCAGCGTCGGGCGCGGTTAGTACTTGGATGGGTGACCGCCTTGGGAACACCGCGTGCTGTAAGCTTTTTTTTTACGTTCTGCATCGGTCTGCCGAGATAACGTGGTGCATCGGTATGATCGAGTTTACGTTCTGCATCGGTAAGATCGAGATTACGTGATGCATCGGTAAGATTGAGATTACGTGGTGCATCGGTAAGATCGAGATTACGTGGTGCATCGGTAAGATCGAGTTTACGTGGTGCATCGGTAAGATCCAATTCACGTTCTGCATCGGTAAGATCCAGTTCACGTGGTGCATCGGTGAGATTGAGATTACGTGGTGCATCGGTAAGATCGAGTTTACGTGGTGCATCGGTAAGATCCAATTCACGTTCTGCATCGGTAAGATCCAGTTCACGTGGTGCATCGGTAAGATTGAGATTACGTGGTGCATCGGTAAGATCGAGTTTACGTGGTGCATCGGTAAGATCCAATTCACGTTCTGCATCGGTAAGATCCAGTTCACGTGGTGCATCGGTAAGATTGAGATTACGTGGTGCATCGGTAAGATCGAGTTTACGTGGTGCATCGGTAAGATCCAATTCACGTTCTGCATCGGTAAGATCCAGTTCACGTGGTGCATCGGTAAGATGGAGATTACGTGGTGCATCGGTAAGATCGAGATTACGTGGTGCATCGGTAAGATCTACTTTACGTTCTGCATCGGTCTGCCCTTGTTTACGTGGTGCATCGGTAAGATCGAGATTACGTGAAGCATCGGTATGATCGAGTTTACGTTCTGCATCGGTCTGCCCGATATTACGTGGTGCATCGGTTCAGCCCTAGTTTACGTTGTGCATCGGTCTGGACTTAGAGATATATTTTCGACGTGAAAATGTTCCGATACAACTTTTGAACCAGGATAGTTAGAGAGATGATTTTTTCTGTGATGTACGGCGATTGGGGAATGGATTGTGGAAAATAACTTGCCATGACCGAGGTGTCCTCGAATTTTTTTTTTTTTCGAAAAAAATTTTCTGATTGTGGAATTTTCTCAAATTTGATTTGGTTGCCTCCTAATGTGTTCTAAAAGAGTAAATCAGTAATAGGAATCGAAAAATATTTTTCGGATTTTTTTTTTTTTCGAAAAAAATTTTCTGATCGTGGAATTTCCTCAAATTCGATTTGGTTGCCTTCTAAGTGTTTTTAAAGCGTAAATCAGTAATCAGAATCAATATTCATTGTCGACTTTAATTTTTATAAGGAAAAATGTTCACGTCCTTAAACGCCTCCCCATCATCAGCCCGAGTCCCAAGTCGATGTCAGTCCCGAGCGGGACGGTGTCAGATACTACCTATCGCCGAGGTCTGGACTTGGCGAGATATTACGACGTGAAATGTTCCGATACAACTTTTGAACCAGGATAGTTAGAGAGATGATTTCTTCTATGTTGTACGTTGATTGTGGAATGAAATACGGAAAATAACTCGCCATGACCGAGGTGATTACGATTTTTTTTTTTTTTTCAAAAAAATTTTCTGATCGTGGAATTTTCTCAAATTTGATTTGGTTGCCTCCTTATATGTTCTAATAGCGATAATCAACAATCAGAATCAAAATCCATGATCCGGGTTTGATTTTTATAAGGAAAAATGTTCACGTCCTTTTTTTCAACCCCGACTCATTGACGATGTTAGAACCGAGCGGGCGGTGTCAGATACGACCGATCGCCCCGGTCCCGGTCGTCATTCACGTTGTGCATCGGTCTGCCCGAGATTACGTGGTGCATCGGTCTGGACTTAGAGATATATTTTCGACGTGAAAATGTTCCGATACAACTTTTGAACCAGGATAGTTAGAGAGATGATTTTTTCTGTGATGTACGTCGATTGGGGAATGGATTGTGGAAAATAACTTGCCATGACCGAGGTGTCCTCGAATTTTTTTTTTTTTTTCGAAAAAAATTTTCTGATCGTGGAATTTTCTCAAATTTGATTTGGTTGCCTCCATAATGTGTTCTAATAGCGATAATCAACAATCAGAATCAAAATCCATGGTCGGGTTTGGTTTTTATAAGGAATAATGTTCACGTCCTTTTTTTCAACCCCGACTCATTGACGATGTTAGAACCGAGCCGGCGGTGTCAGATACGACCGATCGCCCCGGTCCCCGATCGTCATTTACGTTTG
>NC_059508.1:35264066-35266566 GCF_914767665.1 Harmonia axyridis
ACTCTGATCCGAAATCTCGCGGCTTCACATTCAAGCAAGCCGGAGATCTCACCCATTTAAAGTTTGAGAATAGGTTGAGGTCGTTTCGACCCCAATGCCTCTAATCATTCGCTTTACCGGATGAGACTCGTATGCAACGAGCGCCAGCTATCCTGAGGGAAACTTCGGAGGGAACCAGCTACTAGATGGTTCGATTAGTCTTTCGCCCCTATACCCAGTTCCGACGATCGATTTGCACGTCAGAATCGCTACGGACCTCCATCAGGGTTTCCCCTGACTTCGTCCTGACCAGGCATAGTTCACTATCTTTCGGGTCCCAGCGTGTACGCTCTTGGTGCGCCTCCTCTCGCAATGAGAATGAGGCGCCCCGGGAATGCGGGTCAGTCATGGAGACCGACCATCTTCCCTTAGTTCACATAAAGTGAACCGTTACTTTCATTGCGCCTTTAGGTTTAGTGATTCCCAATGACTCGCGCACACGCTAGACTCCTTGGTCCGTGTTTCAAGACGGGTCCTGAAAGTACCCAAAGCAATAGCGTCGCTGATCGGCGTTTCAAGAGGTCTGTCCAAGAACACCGCGGCGAACAGTCGCAAACGGACGGAATCGGCACTAGGTCCGATCGCCATCACAATTCACATACTTGCCACGGGCCGGACGCGAACTAAGTCGCGGCCTCCCGCCATCAGTAAACCGTCGAGCGAGCTGTTCGGAAACCCAGTGTCCGTAAACATCGGAAAATCCGAGCTCACGGGCTACACTCGAGACCGTAGAACAGCACCCAACGGATCGCGACGACCTACTAGGGGAGAAGTGCACGCGTCCGAAGCCGGAGATGAACCGAAGGGAACAGCCAACGCGAACGTCGCCGTTTCCACAGTCAGTAAATCCCAACAACAGGCGCGAATGAATCTCCCCATTCGACCTTTCGGGTTTCTCAGGTTTACCCCTGAACGGTTTCACGTACTCTTGAACTCTCTCTTCAAAGTTCTTTTCAACTTTCCCTCACGGTACTTGTTCGCTATCGGTCTCGTGGTTATATTTAGCCTTAGATGGAGTTTACCACCCACTTAGGGCTGCACTCTCAAGCAACCCGACTCTAAGAAGAGATCCTCTAGCAAGCCGCAGCGGTCGCTACGGGCCTGGCACCCTCTATGGGCGATGGCCCCATTCAAGATGGACTTGAACGCGCCGCGAACTCGCCAGATAATGGATCCTTCCAAACACCACATCTCCCGGCGACCGGTTACGATCGCGGGATTCAGTGCTGGGCTAATCCCTGTTCGCTCGCCGCTACTAAGGGAATCCTAGTTAGTTTCTTTTCCTCCGCTTAATAATATGCTTAAATTCAGCGGGTAGTCTCACCTGTCCTGAGGTCGTATGTTCAAATCATCGAAACGTTCCGAAACTAACCTTTGGCGGCTCATAAAATCACGTACCTTACGCGAGGGAGTTAGCCTACTCAAAGGCGTCTATTATCTCCTGCTCCGTATGGCGGATCATGCGAATCCAAGCAAAGTGCTTCGGTGTTTCGGGGGTGCGCTCATGAAAGCTCATCCGCAACGCGCGACAACTGGCACATTAAAGCGATCGGACGTCGTTCAGATTTCTCGGACACGACGATCGCATGTCTACAGTCATGGGCGCAGATCGAGCAATACCACGACACCACAATATATGCTTTCGCAATTCAAGACGGCGCGTTACGAAAACAACTCCTCATCATTCCAACACACGAGGCGTCGAAACGACAGAACGTTGATCGTCACGCGGCAAACCGTCCAACTCGCCCAAATGACCTTCGGTACAGGATCAACGTTAGACGACCTTTACGTCGTCACTTCGTCAAGCCATAACGTCTGGCCGGGCAGTCTTTGTAATGGAACCGACCCTCAGTCAGGAGTGGTCCGAGGACAGTGTCCGAGGACCGCAATGTGCGTTCGAAATGTCGATGTTCATGTGTCCTGCAGTTCGCATGTTGACGCGCAATTAGCTGCGTTCTTCATCGACCCACGAGCCAAGTGATCCACCGTTCAGGGTAATCTTTTATGTTCGATTTCTCGGTACTAGTCGCAATGGACTTTCCCTCGAAATACGAGACGCCAACTGCGAACCTCCTCGAGAATGACATTCCAATGACTGAGACGACCCACTGAAGGGTCAATACGTCAGTCGATCGGCGCAAAATCTTCGGTTCAACTAGTTTGCGTACTAATCTAGTGACAATTATCGTAAAAAATTCGGACGGAGACAAACGTCGCAGACAATCCCGAAAGAGCATAAAAACGCTAATGTAACGGGCGTCGCACAACGTCGACGTCTTCGTCCCTGGAATAGATCGTCCTACCGAAGTCCGTAGACAACGGTAACGACTGATCGATTTCGGGCGAGAATCTTTAAAACCTGCAGCCGGCTCCTCGTTCCGTGCACAACACGAAACTTCGCCCAGCCACGAACGCGGCAATCCAAGCGCTTCGAATCCTTATTCCGAGCACATCACGA
>NC_059508.1:35269066-35284066 GCF_914767665.1 Harmonia axyridis
AACCATAACTGATTTAATGAGCCTTTCGCGGTTTCACCTTAATTTGGCTTGTACTGAGACATGCATGGCTTAATCTTTGAGACAAGCATATGACTACTGGCAGGATCAACCAGGGAACTGCGTGCTTATACGATCGGTCCACGAGATTGCCGGTATGGCCAAACCCGTTCGCCTCTCGTCATGTGGCACTAGCCATGTCGATTGACTTCGACTAGCGCCGCACATCAGTAAGTGCAAGTCCTCGACGAAACGACGTAACAGCCCCCAGTCAGCATGAGACTCAAGCTATATATACATCATCATCATCTCGGACAAAACACCGATCAAAAATGAGAAAGTTTCTAGAAACAATCCCTCGCCAAGGCGTCCATATATAATACGAACCCCCGGCTATCAACTAATTTCTTATACACATTCCATCTCGACCCTTCGCTATACATGTGAATATAACGACACGGTGATTCGAGATTCAACAATATTTGTCGCTCGGAACGAATTGAGTGGTTGCAAATTTTTTGTGAACATAACCCGCAACGGGCAGAGGATCACGATTTTAAGGTTGGTCGCTTAAAGGCCATTCGACTACAAAGAGACGAAGCGGACCGCGACCATCGCTGCATGAGGTTGACGAAAGCGACCCAAGATGCGAAAGCCGAAACCAACACACCTTGCCAGTACCCAAACGCCGAGGTCGGATTCGGGTCTACCACTTACCAACTGAATATCATCCTAAAAAGAACTCCAAACAGTCTAGGACAGGACCCATTCTCCACCCCTTCTATATATGTCAGGAGAACCCCGGATTCCCCTCCAGACACGATTTAGCAAACTTTTCCCGATCGATCCGACCCACCGAGGCCGTTTCGACCGTTCGCCGCGCCTACTAGAGCTGATTTCTTCGGACTCCGATCAGAAAATCCGCCGATGCATGTCGTTAACACCTAGTCCGCCTCGTCCGATCGATCGAGGCCGTTTCGACCGTTCGCCGCGCCTACTAGAGCTGATTTCTTCGGACTCCGATCAGAAAATCCGCCGATGCATGTCGTTAACACCTAGTCCGCCTCGTCCGATCGATCTAGGCCGTCTCGATCCACCCATCGCGCATCGAAAGTCGCATCTCTCGAACTCCGATCCGGAAATCGGCCGATGCATCACGTTAACTATTTCTTATATATCTAATATAATATACATCGAGACGGTAAGAATTCTTTTAATCGAAGATATACATATACTTCTCATCAATATCCAAAAGCTTATCGAAAAATAAATTACTCAACTTTTACGTGAAGAATCGTTCACCCAAACCTTATCCCCTATATATGTCAGGAGAACCCAAGGTTCCCCTCCAGACACGATTTAGCAAACTTTTCCCGATCGATCCGACCCACCGAGGCCGTCTCGACCGTCCGCTGCGCCTACTAGGGCCGATTTCTTCGGACTCCGATCAGAAAATATACCGATGCATGTCGTTAACACCTAGTCCGCCTCGTCCGATCTATCTAAACAGTCTCGACGCACCCAACACTCTTTCAAAGTCGGATTACTCGGACTCAATCTGAAAATGGACCGATGCATGACGTCAACACTTAGCCCGCCTCGTCTGATCGATCTAAGCCATCTCGACCCACCCAACACGCCTTCCAAGTCGGATCACTCGGACTTCGATCTGAAAATCTCCGGACTCATTTTTATGAATATCCCCAGTCAGTAAGAACGTTATTTCGCCAATATATACCAACAATAAACCATATTCCAATAGCTGAACCAAAAATATAATTCCCGATCCAAACGTTCTGCATCGCCCAACGCGACCACCTTCCCTATATATGTCAGGAGAGCACAGGGTTCCCCTCCAGACAACACTTACGCTCTATCCCCGACTCTCGGTCGATCGATAGGCCAGGTCAGCGGTGTCTGTTTCGGCCGAAGCTCGGACTTTGGTCAAAATGTTCCGATACAAAATTTGAACCAAGATAGATACAGATATGATTCCTTCTTAAATATACGTTGATTATCGAACAGAATATGGTAAATATTTTGCGATGACCGAGGATTTCATGAATTTTTTTTTTTTTCGAAAAAATTTTCTGTTATCGGAATTTCCTCAAATTTCATTTGGTTGCCTACTAATGCATATTAAAAACGATAATCAACAATCAGAATCATTATTTATCATTTATTTCAATTTTTATAATGAAAAACGTTCACGTCCTTTCGCGCCTCTCGATCGTCGTTTACGTGATGCATCGGTCAGCCCTAGTTTACGTGGTGCATCGGTAAGATCGAGTTCACGTTCTGCATCGGTAAGATCCAGTTCACGTGGTGCATCGGTAAGATCGAGATTACGTGGTGCATCGGTAAGATCGAGTTTACGTGGTGCATCGGTAAGATCCAATTCACGTTCTGCATCGGTAAGATCCAGTTCACGTGGTGCATCGGTGAGATCGAGTTTACGTTCTGCATCGGTGTGATCTAGTTTACGTTGTGCATCGGTAAGATCGAGATTACGTGAAGCATCGGTATGATCGAGTTTACGTTCTGCATCGGTCTGGACTTAGAGATATATTTTCGACGTGAAAATGTTCCGATACAACTTTTGAACCAGGATAGTTAGAGAGATGATTTTTTCTGGGATGTACGTTGATTGGGGAATGGATTGTGGAAAATAACTTGCCATGACCGAGGTGTTCTCGAATTTTTTTTTTTTTTCGAAAAATATTTTCTGATTTTGGATTTTACTCAAATTTGATTTCGTTGCCTTCTAATGTGTTCTAAAAGAGTAAATCAGTAATCAGAATCGAAAAATTTTTTTCGGATTTTTTTTTTTTTGAAAAAAAATTTTCTGATTTTGGAATTTCCTCAAATTTGATTTGGTTGCCTTCTAATGTGTTTTTAAAGCGTAAATCAGTAATCAGAATCAATATTCATTGTCGACTTTAATTTTTATAAGGAAAAATGTTCACGTCCTTAAACGCCTCCCCATCATTAGCCCGAGTCCAAGTCGATGTCAGTCCCGAGCGGACGGTGTCAGATACTACCTATCGCCCCGGTCTGGACTTGGCGAGGTATTTCGACGTGAAATGTTCCGATACAACTTTTGAACCAGGATAGTTAGAGAGATGATTTCTTCTATGTTGTACGTTGATTGTGGAATGGATTGTGGGAAATAACTTGCCATGACCCAGGTGTTCTTGAATTTTTTTTTTTTTCGAAAAAAATTTTCTGATCTTGAAATTTCCTCAAATCTGATTGCGTTGCCTTCTAATGTGTTCTAAAAGAGTAAATCAGTAATCAGAATCAATATTCATTGTCGACTTTAATTTTTATAAGGAAAAATGTTCACGTCCTTAAACGCCTCTCCATCGTTACCCCGACTCCAAGACGATGTTAGACCGGAGCGGACGGTGTCAGATGCGACCGATCTCCCCGGTCTGGACTTAGCGAGATATTCCGACGTGAAATGTTCCGATACAAAAATTTAACTGTGATAGTTAGAGAGATGGTTCCTTTTGTGATGTACGTTGATTGTGTAATAGAATATGGAAATAAACTTGAGATGACCGAGGTCTTCTGGGATTTTTTTTTTTTTTCGAAAAATATTTTTCGATTTCGGAAATCCCTCAAATTTCATTGAGATATGTCCTAATGTGTTCTTAAAGCTTAAATCAACAATCAGAATTAATATCCAAAAGTTATTTCATTTTTTATGAGGAAAAACGTTCACGTCCTTTCCGCTCCCAAAAAGTGAGATATCATAGAAAATATCGCAATATATGTTGTTTACGGCCATACCACGCTGAAATTGCCAGTTCTCGTCAGAACACTGTGCTGAGAGGTTATACCCAAAATCGCTCCGTAGAGATAGTTGTGGAATTTGTGAACGTTAAAACTGACCTGTGAAAGTGACCGTTGTGTTAGACCAGACGGCGCCAAGCCGCATTCCAGAGCCAAGAATAGACTGAGTGAGTGACGAAATTTTACCTGCTCGGGTCCGAAAGGCCCTGAAACGGCCGAGTTTCGCGTGAAACCGACCGCTTTTGAATTCCTTTTTGAAAGGAATTTCAAAAATTTTATCAGAACTTTATTAAAATGATGGACGACCAGGAAATGAAACTCCCTTCAGATTCATCTGATAATGAAACTGACCCCCCGAGAGTCGCCAAAAAGAGAAGTCGAGTTGGAGATGTGGAAAACCCAAACTTCACGCATCCAACAACATCTATCAGGAAAAGGAAGGACAAAAAGACAATCCCTGTAGAAATCAAAAATAAATTTAACTACCTCAATCCAAATGAGGTAGAAGTCAATGCAGCAGTCAATGAAATTAGAAAAAATCAACGGAAACCCCCGCCAATAGTGGTCAACGGCGTTTTCAAAAAACATAACAAAACGGTGGCCGACATAACGAAAGTTATAAATGGCAAATTTTATATTAAATACAGTGCCATGAACTCCACCGTCTACACCGAGACGGTAGAAGACAGAAAGAAACTAGAAAAATATTTTGATGAAAACGACGTGAAATACCACACCTACACCCCAAGGGAAGAAAAAACCCATGCATTTACGCTGAGGGGACTGGATTCTGATCCAGACCTGGAAGAGATTAAAACTGAACTCCAGGAACTAGGAATTCCGGTTGTGGAAATCCACAAACTAAAAGCAACGAAATCACCGGCGTACATGGTCGTCACCGGAAATACGATAACGCTCCGGAAAATACAGAAGGAAGTCCGCGTTATTAATTATACAGCCGTTCGGTGGAACAAGTACTATACAAAAAGGGAAGTAATCCAATGTCACAACTGCCAGATGTGGGGACATGCCACGGCCAACTGCCATAGGACCCCAAACTGCCTCAAGTGCGCGGAAAATCACGCGACTCGCGAGTGCCCAAAATCTATGAATACGCCGGCAAAGTGCGCGAACTGTTTCGGGAGTCACCCCGCAAACAGTACCGAGTGCGCGATTTACGTGAACATCTGCAACCGCAGGGCGAGGAACGCCAAAACCGCCGCCCCTGCCGCCCCCAAAGTTTACCGCGAAGCTCCAATCCCGGCCGTGAATGTCTGGGAAGAAAGGAGAAAGGCCCAAGAGGCCAAACAAAAACCGGTAAGTGGCATGGCCAACCCCCAAACCACCCCCAAAACCCCAACTTCCCCCCCAACAAACAAAACTCATGACACAAATAACACAAATAACTTCCAAAACGCGTTTTACGAGCTGAAAAGCGAGTTCAACAGACTTAATCAATACGTGGACATACGACAACTACTGACAGACGTCAAAAGACTCAACCAGCAGCTGCAAAATGCAAGCCCCGCCGAAAGAAAGTACGTCATACTGGAATTCTTCCTCAATTTAAATGACTAAGTCATTAAAAATCGCGACTTGGAACGCGAATGGAGTCTCCCAAAAATTCCTGGAGATCTCCAATTTTCTAAATTACAACCAAATAGACATACTGACTATCAACGAGACAAAACTGAAAAACAACCACAAATTTTTCATTAAAGGATACCAGACATATAGGCAAGACAGACAAGACAACTCTGGATTCGGTGGAATCGCTATACTAGTAAAGAACCTTATCGCATCCACCATTTTGCCTACCATCAACTGCACAATAGAGAACGCTAGCGTCCAGATTGATGGCAACTTAATCATAACGGCGGTGTATAATAGCCCCAGTCGCAAATTCAGTACCAACTGCCTAAGATTCCTATTTTCTAGGAAAAATAAAGTAATAGTTCTAGGCGATCTAAATGCTAAACACGAAGAATGGAACTGCAACTGCAGAAACACCAATGGAAATCGTCTATTCAGTTTCCTTGAAGCTAATGATGACGTAATTTTGAACATCCCTAACGGACACACTCATTTTCCAGACAATGGAAAAGCTCCGAGTACTATCGATTTAATACTCACTAAGAATATTAACTTGAATAGTATCCCGGACGCGAGTTGTCAGTTAGGGTCCGATCATAATCCAGTGATCTTCTCGGTCAATTATAGCAGCGAAAGAAACCCAACAAAATTAGTGTACGACTATTCGAACGCTGATTGGGCAAAATTTCGTACAATATTAGATAGTAAAATAACTATCAACAATAAAATCGAAACTGCTTCCGACATCGAACGGGAAATTGAAAAGTTTACGAAGGCCCTCAAGTACGCCCGCGATAAAACAATTTCCAAAAAACCGAGAGCTGAAGTAGCAGAAAAACTACCAGCCCATATTATCGACTTGATCAAGTTCAGGAATAAAATCAGAAAAAGGTGGCAATCCCACCAAAGACAAGTCGATAAAACACTCTTAAACTCATACACCCGCGAAATCCGAAACCACATAAAAATTTTCCAGAACGAAAGATGGGAACAGAAAATCTCCAGGCTAAATTCTAATAACAAAGATCTCTGGAAAACAGTCAAATCCAGTATTCAAAAATTCTCCCAAGTTCCCATCTTGGTCCAAAATTCCGCGAATTACATCACCGATAAAGAAAAAGCGGACGTACTTGCGGAAAACTTCGAAACCGCTCACCACATATCCCAGACCGATAGTCCAGAACAAGCAGACATACGGAAAAGAGTGGAAGACTTTATAAATTCGAACCGCTTCGTAAAGCCCGAAAATCATCTATTAACAAATCCATCGGAAATACGGGACGAAATTAAAAAGCTTCCACTAAACAAAGCTCCAGGAAAGGACGAAGTGGACAATAGACTGATCCGGAACCTATCCAGAAAGGCCATAGTTCAACTGAACTACATCATAAACGCTGTATTCAAATTTCAACACTGGCCTAGCTGTTGGAAAACAGCAGTAGTAACCCCTATCCCCAAAGCCGGGAAAGTCACAACTTCTCCCGGCAACTACCGTCCGATCAGTCTACTGTCTAACCTCAGCAAGCTGACCGAGAAAATCCTGTTAGGAAAAATAAAGCAAGCAATGAAAAACAATAAAATTCGCGATGACCATCAATTTGGCTTCAAGGAAAAACACAGCTCGACACAGCAAATCTGCCGAATCGTAGTTGATGTAATAAATAATTTCAATAATAAAAACCACACGGTCATGCTCCTCCTCGACATCGAAAAGGCGTTCGACAAAGTTTGGATAGAGGGGCTGACCTACAAATTAATAAAACTTAAATTCCCGAAATTCCTCATAAAGACCATTTACTCATATCTCAATAACAGAAAATTCATAGTACGCGTAGGGAATGAAACATCCGCGCCCAAAAATATAAAAGCAGGAATTGTGCAGGGATCAGTCCTTGGACCTAGATTATTCAATATCTACGTCCAGGATATCCCGAAACATAACAAAACAAAAATCGCCCTCTTCGCGGATGACACGGCCATATATGCCCACTCATCCAGCGCTGAAGACGCCAATCGCGAGCTGAAAAACCATCTCGAAGTACTTATCAATTACTTCGACAGATGGAAAATAAAACTGAATGAGACCAAAGCAGAGCAGATCGTGTTTAGCAGAAGACGGAATGAAAAAGTAATCTTAGACAAATTAAAAATCAATAATACGGAAATTGTTCCAAAAAGCTCCGTTAAGTACCTGGGCATTGAATTGGACGAAAGGCTAAATTTCCACCGCCATATCAAAGCACAAATCCATAAAGGATACGCCATCAAAAAGATACTGCATCCTCTATTGTGCAGTAAAAGTATGCTGAATGAAAAAAACAAATTGCTCATTTACAAAACATACATCCGGCCAGTAGTCACATACGCTGCGCCGGCATTTTGTCACCTTAGGCCCTTTCCAATAAGGCCCATTCAAAACCTTCAAAACAAAATCCTAAGATTGGCCTTGAGCAAGCCGTATTACACTAGGATATCCAAACTACATGAACTCGCGGATATTCCAACCATCCGCGAGTACCTAAACAAAGTATCTAGCGATTTCTACGAATTCCAGTGTAAATCCAACGCACTGACAAGACAAATTACGAAAACGCGACTCCACGCATCCCCTCACCCCCTCCCGTACCAATTCCTTCCCATATTCCTTAAACCTCCCTAAAAACCCACCCCAAACACCCAAAAACCCCTATGAAAACCGCCATCTTCCAAGACCGGCCATGTCACATACCGACATTTTGAAAAATATGTCTTGACGACGAATCACAACGAAAGGTAGCGGCAGCCAATGCGAATGGCGTATCCATCGCCCTGTTATCGTAACAACCAATCGGTCCTACGGGTACTAGACCCAACAGCGACACGAACGGTGCTACGAGAAATGGGGACTGGCCACGACTAGCAAATGGCGGCCGTTAGCTGAATTGAGAATCGCCGTTTAGCATAACGGGAACCCCTTCCCAGACATGTATATAAAATTGTATATAAAAATTTGTAAATGCTAAAACTGTACATAACTGTATATATATATCCCCAACCCACCCCCCATCCCTCCCCAAATTATTTATATCAGGTTTTTTATTCCTAAATTTTTCCTGAAAATCCCCTATTATAATAAAATAAATAAATATACGATATCAAACAAAAATTCCCAAACACCCTGAAATTACTTAAAAATTTTTTATTATATGTATATGAAATGTAACTGATAATACCAGAATTATCTGGTAGGAACTGTATATAAACCATTATTGTTGATTAACATGGCCTATATAGGCACATATCTGTAACTATCACAAAGACAAATAAAGCCCATTTGAAATTGAAATTGAAATTGAAATTGAACACTGAAGCCAAGCAGCGTCGGGCGCGGTTAGTACTTGGATGGGTGACCGCTTGGGAACACCGCGTGCTGTAAGCTTTTTTTTTACGTTCTGCATCGGTCTGCCGAGATAACGTGGTGCATCGGTATGATCGAGTTTACGTTCTGCATCGGTAAGATCGAGATTACGTGATGCATCGGTAAGATTGAGATTACGTGGTGCATCGGTAAGATCGAGATTACGTGGTGCATCGGTAAGATCGAGTTTACGTGGTGCATCGGTAAGATCCAATTCACGTTCTGCATCGGTAAGATCCAGTTCACGTGGTGCATCGGTGAGATTGAGATTACGTGGTGCATCGGTAAGATCGAGTTTACGTGGTGCATCGGTAAGATCCAATTCACGTTCTGCATCGGTAAGATCCAGTTCACGTGGTGCATCGGTAAGATTGAGATTACGTGGTGCATCGGTAAGATCGAGTTTACGTGGTGCATCGGTAAGATCCAATTCACGTTCTGCATCGGTAAGATCCAGTTCACGTGGTGCATCGGTAAGATTGAGATTACGTGGTGCATCGGTAAGATCGAGTTTACGTGGTGCATCGGTAAGATCCAATTCACGTTCTGCATCGGTAAGATCCAGTTCACGTGGTGCATCGGTAAGATGGAGATTACGTGGTGCATCGGTAAGATCGAGATTACGTGGTGCATCGGTAAGATCTACTTTACGTTCTGCATCGGTCTGCCCTTGTTTACGTGGTGCATCGGTAAGATCGAGATTACGTGAAGCATCGGTATGATCGAGTTTACGTTCTGCATCGGTCTGCCCGATATTACGTGGTGCATCGGTTCAGCCCTAGTTTACGTTGTGCATCGGTCTGGACTTAGAGATATATTTTCGACGTGAAAATGTTCCGATACAACTTTTGAACCAGGATAGTTAGAGAGATGATTTTTTCTGTGATGTACGTCGATTGGGGAATGGATTGTGGAAAATAACTTGCCATGACCGAGGTGTCCTCGAATTTTTTTTTTTTTCGAAAAAAATTTTCTGATTGTGGAATTTTCTCAAATTTGATTTGGTTGCCTCCTAATGTGTTCTAAAAGAGTAAATCAGTAATAGGAATCGAAAAATATTTTTCGGATTTTTTTTTTTTTCGAAAAAAATTTTCTGATCGTGGAATTTCCTCAAATTCGATTTGGTTGCCTTCTAATGTGTTTTTAAAGCGTAAATCAGTAATCAGAATCAATATTCATTGTCGACTTTAATTTTTATAAGGAAAAATGTTCACGTCCTTAAACGCCTCCCCATCATCAGCCCGAGTCCAAGTCGATGTCAGTCCCGAGCGGACGGTGTCAGATACTACCTATCGCCGAGGTCTGGACTTGGCGAGATATTACGACGTGAAATGTTCCGATACAACTTTTGAACCAGGATAGTTAGAGAGATGATTTCTTCTATGTTGTACGTTGATTGTGGAATGAAATACGGAAAATAACTCGCCATGACCGAGGTGATTACGATTTTTTTTTTTTTTTCGAAAAAAATTTTCTGATCGTGGAATTTTCTCAAATTTGATTTGGTTGCCTCCTTATATGTTCTAATAGCGATAATCAACAATCAGAATCAAAATCCATGATCGGGTTTGATTTTTATAAGGAAAAATGTTCACGTCCTTTTTTTCAACCCCGACTCATTGACGATGTTAGAACCGAGCCGGCGGTGTCAGATACGACCGATCGCCCCGGTCCCGATCGTCATTTACGTTGTGCATCGGTCTGCCCGAGATTACGTGGTGCATCGGTATGATCGAGTTTACGTGGTGCATCGGTAAGATCCAATTCACGTTCTGCATCGGTAAGATCCAGTTCACGTGGTGCATCGGTAAGATTGAGATTACGTGGTGCATCGGTAAGACCGAGTTTACGTGGTGCATCGGTAAGATCCAATTCACGTTCTGCATCGGTAAGATCCAGTTCACGTGGTGCATCGGTAAGATGGAGATTACGTGGTGCATCGGTAAGATCGAGATTACGTGGTGCATCGGTAAGATCTACTTTACGTTCTGCATCGGTCTGCCCTTGTTTACGTGGTGCATCGGTAAGATCGAGATTACGTGAAGCATCGGTATGATCGAGTTTACGTTCTGCATCGGTCTGCCCGATATTACGTGGTGCATCGGTTCAGCCCTAGTTTACGTTGTGCATCGGTCTGGACTTAGAGATATATTTTCGACGTGAAAATGTTCCGATACAACTTTTGAACCAGGATAGTTAGAGAGATGATTTTTTCTGTGATGTACGTCGATTGGGGAATGGATTGTGGAAAATAACTTGCCATGACCGAGGTGTCCTCGAATTTTTTTTTTTTTCGAAAAAAATTTTCTGATTGTGGAATTTTCTCAAATTTGATTTGGTTGCCTCCTAATGTGTTCTAAAAGAGTAAATCAGTAATAGGAATCGAAAAATATTTTTCGGATTTTTTTTTTTTTCGAAAAAAATTTTCTGATCGTGGAATTTCCTCAAATTCGATTTGGTTGCCTTCTAATGTGTTTTTAAAGCGTAAATCAGTAATCAGAATCAATATTCATTGTAGACTTTAATTTTTATAAGGAAAAATGTTCACGTCCTTAAACGCCTCCCCATCATCAGCCCGAGTCCAAGTCGATGTCAGTCCCGAGCGGACGGTGTCAGATACTACCTATCGCCGAGGTCTGGACTTGGCGAGATATTACGACGTGAAATGTTCCGATACAACTTTTGAACCAGGATAGTTAGAGAGATGATTTCTTCTATGTTGTACGTTGATTGTGGAATGAAATACGGAAAATAACTCGCCATGACCGAGGTGATTACGATTTTTTTTTTTTTTTCGAAAAAAATTTTCTGATCGTGGAATTTTCTCAAATTTGATTTGGTTGCCTCCTTATATGTTCTAATAGCGATAATCAACAATCAGAATCAAAATCCATGATCGGGTTTGATTTTTATAAGGAAAAATGTTCACGTCCTTTTTTTCAACCCCGACTCATTGACGATGTTAGAACCGAGCCGGCGGTGTCAGATACGACCGATCGCCCCGGTCCCGATCGTCATTTACGTTGTGCATCGGTCTGCCCGAGATTACGTGGTGCATCGGTATGATCGAGTTTACGTGGTGCATCGGTAAGATCCAATTCACGTTCTGCATCGGTAAGATCCAGTTCACGTGGTGCATCGGTAAGATTGAGATTACGTGGTGCATCGGTAAGATCGAGTTTACGTGGTGCATCGGTAAGATCCAATTCACGTTCTGCATCGGTAAGATCCAGTTCACGTGGTGCATCGGTAAGATGGAGATTACGTGGTGCATCGGTAAGATCGAGATTACGTGGTGCATCGGTAAGATCTACTTTACGTTCTGCATCGGTCTGCCCTTGTTTACGTGGTGCATCGGTAAGATCGAGATTACGTGAAGCATCGGTATGATCGAGTTTACGTTCTGCATCGGTCTGCCCGATATTACGTGGTGCATCGGTTCAGCCCTAGTTTACGTTGTGCATCGGTCTGGACTTAGAGATATATTTTCGACGTGAAAATGTTCCGATACAACTTTTGAACCAGGATAGTTAGAGAGATGATTTTTTCTGTGATGTACGTCGATTGGGGAATGGATTGTGGAAAATAACTTGCCATGACCGAGGTGTCCTCGAATTTTTTTTTTTTTCGAAAAAAATTTTCTGATTGTGGAATTTTCTCAAATTTGATTTGGTTGCCTCCTAATGTGTTCTAAAAGAGTAAATCAGTAATAGGAATCGAAAAATATTTTTCGGATTTTTTTTTTTTTCGAAAAAAATTTTCTGATCGTGGAATTTCCTCAAATTCGATTTGGTTGCCTTCTAATGTGTTTTTAAAGCGTAAATCAGTAATCAGAATCAATATTCATTGTCGACTTTAATTTTTATAAGGAAAAATGTTCACGTCCTTAAACGCCTCCCCATCATCAGCCCGAGTCCAAGTCGATGTCAGTCCCGAGCGGACGGTGTCAGATACTACCTATCGCCGAGGTCTGGACTTGGCGAGATATTACGACGTGAAATGTTCCGATACAACTTTTGAACCAGGATAGTTAGAGAGATGATTTCTTCTATGTTGTACGTTGATTGTGGAATGAAATACGGAAAATAACTCGCCATGACCGAGGTGATTACGATTTTTTTTTTTTTTTCGAAAAAAATTTTCTGATCGTGGAATTTTCTCAAATTTGATTTGGTTGCCTCCTTATATGTTCTAATAGCGATAATCAACAATCAGAATCAAAATCCATGATCGGGTTTGATTTTTATAAGGAAAAATGTTCACGTCCTTTTTTTCAACCCCGACTCATTGACGATGTTAGAACCGAGCCGGCGGTGTCAGATACGACCGATCGCCCCGGTCCCGATCGTCATTTACGTTGTGCATCGGTCTGCCCGAGATTACGTGGTGCATCGGTATGATCGAGTTTACGTGGTGCATCGGTAAGATCCAATTCACGTTCTGCATCGGTAAGATCCAGTTCACGTGGTGCATCGGTAAGATTGAGATTACGTGGTGCATCGGTAAGATCGAGTTTACGTGGTGCATCGGTAAGATCCAATTCACGTTCTGCATCGGTAAGATCCAGTTCACGTGGTGCATCGGTAAGATGGAGATTACGTGGTGCATCGGTAAGATCGAGATTACGTGGTGCATCGGTAAGATCTACTTTACGTTCTGCATCGGTCTGCCCTTGTTTACGTGGTGCATCGGTAAGATCGAGATTACGTGAAGCATCGGTATGATCGAGTTTACGTTCTGCATCGGTCTGCCCGATATTACGTGGTGCATCGGTTCAGCCCTAGTTTACGTTGTGCATCGGTCTGGACTTAGAGATATATTTTCGACGTGAAAATGTTCCGATACAACTTTTGAACCAGGATAGTTAGAGAGATGATTTTTTCTGTGATGTACGTCGATTGGGGAATGGATTGTGGAAAATAACTTGCCATGACCGAGGTGTCCTCGAATTTTTTTTTTTTTCGAAAAAAATTTTCTGATTGTGGAATTTTCTCAAATTTGATTTGGTTGCCTCCTAATGTGTTCTAAAAGAGTAAATCAGTAATAGGAATCGAAAAATATTTTTCGGATTTTTTTTTTTTTCGAAAAAAATTTTCTGATCGTGGAATTTCCTCAAATTCGATTTGGTTGCCTTCTAATGTGTTTTTAAAGCGTAAATCAGTAATCAGAATCAATATTCATTGTCGACTTTAATTTTTATAAGGAAAAATGTTCACGTCCTTAAACGCCTCCCCATCATCAGCCCGAGTCCAAGTCGATGTCAGTCCCGAGCGGACGGTGTCAGATACTACCTATCGCCGAGGTCTGGACTTGGCGAGATATTACGACGTGAAATGTTCCGATACAACTTTTGAACCAGGATAGTTAGAGAGATGATTTCTTCTATGTTGTACGTTGATTGTGGAATGAAATACGGAAAATAACTCGCCATGACCGAGGTGATTACGATTTTTTTTTTTTTTTTGAAAAAAATTTTCTGATCGTGGAATTTTCTCAAATTTGATTTGGTTGCCTCCTTATATGTTCTAATAGCGATAATCAACAATCAGAATCAAAATCCATGATCGGGTTTGATTTTTATAAGGAAAAATGTTCACGTCCTTTTTTTCAACCCCGACTCATTGACGATGTTAGAACCGAGCCGGCGGTGTCAGATACGACCGATCGCCCCGGTCCCGATCGTCATTTACGTTGTGCATCGGTCTGCCCGAGATTACGTGGTGCATCGGTATGATCGAGTTTACGTGGTGCATCGGTATAGCTTTAAATCGCGCCGTAAAGTCGTTCACGTCATGCATCGGTATCTTAAATCGCGCCGTAAAGTCGTTCACGTCATGCATCGGTATCTTAAATCGCGCCGTAAAGTCGTTCACGTCATGCATCGGTATCTTAAATCGAGCCGAAAAGTCGTTCACGTCATGCATCGGTATGGCTTTAAATCGCGCCCTAGGGTCGTTCACGTCATGCATCGGTGGCACAAAAAAAAGACGCCGATGCATGACGTGAGCCGACTTTTCGGCTCGATTTAAGATACCGATGCATGACGTGAACGACTTTACGGCGCGATTTAAAGCCATACCGATGCATGACGTGAACCGACTTTTCGGCATGAAGTCAGCTAAAATTATCGTGTGCATCTTGGGTCGGTCCACGTACCGTAGATCAGAGAGGGACGACGTACATACATCGGATACATTTGTATCCAACAAGTTACG
>NC_059508.1:35289066-35291566 GCF_914767665.1 Harmonia axyridis
CCTGACCAGGCATAGTTCACCATCTTTCGGGTCCCAGCGTGTACGCTCTTGGTGCGCCTCCTCTCGCAATGAGAATGAGGCGCCCCGGGAATGCGGGTCAGTCATGGAGACCGACCATCTTCCCTTAGTTCACATAAAGTGAACCGTTACTTTCATTGCGCCTTTAGGTTTAGTGATTCCCAATGACTCGCGCACACGCTAGACTCCTTGGTCCGTGTTTCAAGACGGGTCCTGAAAGTACCCAAAGCAATAGCGTCGCTGATCGGCGTTTCAAGAGGTCTGTCCAAGAACACCGCGGCGAACAGTCGCAAACGGACGGAATCGGCACTAGGTCCGATCGCCATCACAATTCACATACTTGCCACGGGCCGGACGCGAACTAAGTCGCGGCCTCCCGCCATCAGTAAACCGTCGAGCGAGCTGTTCGGAAACCCAGTGTCCGTAAACATCGGAAAATCCGAGCTCACGGGCTACACTCGAGACCGTAGAACAGCACCCAACGGATCGCGACGACCTACTAGGGGAGAAGTGCACGCGTCCGAAGCCGGAGATGAACCGAAGGGAACAGCCAACGCGAACGTCGCCGTTTCCACAGTCAGTAAATCCCAACAACAGGCGCGAATGAATCTCCCCATTCGACCTTTCGGGTTTCTCAGGTTTACCCCTGAACGGTTTCACGTACTCTTGAACTCTCTCTTCAAAGTTCTTTTCAACTTTCCCTCACGGTACTTGTTCGCTATCGGTCTCGTGGTTATATTTAGCCTTAGATGGAGTTTACCACCCACTTAGGGCTGCACTCTCAAGCAACCCGACTCTAAGAAGAGATCCTCTAGCAAGCCGCAGCGGTCGCTACGGGCCTGGCACCCTCTATGGGCGATGGCCCCATTCAAGATGGACTTGAACGCGCCGCGAACTCGCCAGATAATGGATCCTTCCAAACACCACATCTCCCGGCGACCGGTTACGATCGCGGGATTCAGTGCTGGGCTAATCCCTGTTCGCTCGCCGCTACTAAGGGAATCCTAGTTAGTTTCTTTTCCTCCGCTTAATAATATGCTTAAATTCAGCGGGTAGTCTCACCTGTCCTGAGGTCGTATGTTCAAATCATCGAAACGTTCCGAAACTAACCTTTGGCGGCTCATAAAATCACGTACCTTACGCGAGGGAGTTAGCCTACTCAAAGGCGTCTATTATCTCCTGCTCCGTATGGCGGATCATGCGAATCCAAGCAAAGTGCTTCGGTGTTTCGGGGGTGCGCTCATGAAAGCTCATCCGCAACGCGCGACAACTGGCACATTAAAGCGATCGGACGTCGTTCAGATTTCTCGGACACGACGATCGCATGTCTACAGTCATGGGCGCAGATCGAGCAATACCACGACACCACAATATATGCTTTCGCAATTCAAGACGGCGCGTTACGAAAACAACTCCTCATCATTCCAACACACGAGGCGTCGAAACGACAGAACGTTGATCGTCACGCGGCAAACCGTCCAACTCGCCCAAATGACCTTCGGTACAGGATCAACGTTAGACGACCTTTACGTCGTCACTTCGTCAAGCCATAACGTCTGGCCGGGCAGTCTTTGTAATGGAACCGACCCTCAGTCAGGAGTGGTCCGAGGACAGTGTCCGAGGACCGCAATGTGCGTTCGAAATGTCGATGTTCATGTGTCCTGCAGTTCGCATGTTGACGCGCAATTAGCTGCGTTCTTCATCGACCCACGAGCCAAGTGATCCACCGTTCAGGGTAATCTTTTATGTTCGATTTCTCGGTACTAGTCGCAATGGACTTTCCCTCGAAATACGAGACGCCAACTGCGAACCTCCTCGAGAATGACATTCCAATGACTGAGACGACCCACTGAAGGGTCAATACGTCAGTCGATCGGCGCAAAATCTTCGGTTCAACTAGTTTGCGTACTAATCTAGTGACAATTATCGTAAAAAATTCGGACGGAGACAAACGTCGCAGACAATCCCGAAAGAGCATAAAAACGCTAATGTAACGGGCGTCGCACAACGTCGACGTCTTCGTCCCTGGAATAGATCGTCCTACCGAAGTCCGTAGACAACGGTAACGACTGATCGATTTCGGGCGAGAATCTTTAAAACCTGCAGCCGGCTCCTCGTTCCGTGCCAAACACGAAACTTCGCCCAGCCACGAACGCGGCAATCCAAGCGCTTCGAATCCTTATTCCGAGCACATCACGAGACTTCGCCCAACTACGAACGTCAGCATAAGCAGCCGGCTCCTCGTTCCATCAAGGAACTTCGCCCAACCACAAACGCCGACATAAGCGGCCGGCTCCTCATTTCGTGAGCATCTCTAAACATGGACCTACAACGAAGGCTGCACACACGTGCGGCCGGCTCCTCGTTTCGAGGATATCACAAGACTTCGCCCAACCACGAACGTCAGCATAAGCAGCCGGCTCCTCGTTCCGTCAAGGAACTTCGCCCAACCACAAACGCCGACATAGGCGGCCGGCTCCTC
>NC_059508.1:35294635-35297135 GCF_914767665.1 Harmonia axyridis
GTTTCCCCTGACTTCGTCCTGACCAGGCATAGTTCACCATCTTTCGGGTCCCAGCGTGTACGCTCTTGGTGCGCCTCCTCTCGCAATGAGAATGAGGCGCCCCGGGAATGCGGGTCAGTCATGGAGACCGACCATCTTCCCTTAGTTCACATAAAGTGAACCGTTACTTTCATTGCGCCTTTAGGTTTAGTGATTCCCAATGACTCGCGCACACGCTAGACTCCTTGGTCCGTGTTTCAAGACGGGTCCTGAAAGTACCCAAAGCAATAGCGTCGCTGATCGGCGTTTCAAGAGGTCTGTCCAAGAACACCGCGGCGAACAGTCGCAAACGGACGGAATCGGCACTAGGTCCGATCGCCATCACAATTCACATACTTGCCACGGGCCGGACGCGAACTAAGTCGCGGCCTCCCGCCATCAGTAAACCGTCGAGCGAGCTGTTCGGAAACCCAGTGTCCGTAAACATCGGAAAATCCGAGCTCACGGGCTACACTCGAGACCGTAGAACAGCACCCAACGGATCGCGACGACCTACTAGGGGAGAAGTGCACGCGTCCGAAGCCGGAGATGAACCGAAGGGAACAGCCAACGCGAACGTCGCCGTTTCCACAGTCAGTAAATCCCAACAACAGGCGCGAATGAATCTCCCCATTCGACCTTTCGGGTTTCTCAGGTTTACCCCTGAACGGTTTCACGTACTCTTGAACTCTCTCTTCAAAGTTCTTTTCAACTTTCCCTCACGGTACTTGTTCGCTATCGGTCTCGTGGTTATATTTAGCCTTAGATGGAGTTTACCACCCACTTAGGGCTGCACTCTCAAGCAACCCGACTCTAAGAAGAGATCCTCTAGCAAGCCGCAGCGGTCGCTACGGGCCTGGCACCCTCTATGGGCGATGGCCCCATTCAAGATGGACTTGAACGCGCCGCGAACTCGCCAGATAATGGATCCTTCCAAACACCACATCTCCCGGCGACCGGTTACGATCGCGGGATTCAGTGCTGGGCTAATCCCTGTTCGCTCGCCGCTACTAAGGGAATCCTAGTTAGTTTCTTTTCCTCCGCTTAATAATATGCTTAAATTCAGCGGGTAGTCTCACCTGTCCTGAGGTCGTATGTTCAAATCATCGAAACGTTCCGAAACTAACCTTTGGCGGCTCATAAAATCACGTACCTTACGCGAGGGAGTTAGCCTACTCAAAGGCGTCTATTATCTCCTGCTCCGTATGGCGGATCATGCGAATCCAAGCAAAGTGCTTCGGTGTTTCGGGGGTGCGCTCATGAAAGCTCATCCGCAACGCGCGACAACTGGCACATTAAAGCGATCGGACGTCGTTCAGATTTCTCGGACACGACGATCGCATGTCTACAGTCATGGGCGCAGATCGAGCAATACCACGACACCACAATATATGCTTTCGCAATTCAAGACGGCGCGTTACGAAAACAACTCCTCATCATTCCAACACACGAGGCGTCGAAACGACAGAACGTTGATCGTCACGCGGCAAACCGTCCAACTCGCCCAAATGACCTTCGGTACAGGATCAACGTTAGACGACCTTTACGTCGTCACTTCGTCAAGCCATAACGTCTGGCCGGGCAGTCTTTGTAATGGAACCGACCCTCAGTCAGGAGTGGTCCGAGGACAGTGTCCGAGGACCGCAATGTGCGTTCGAAATGTCGATGTTCATGTGTCCTGCAGTTCGCATGTTGACGCGCAATTAGCTGCGTTCTTCATCGACCCACGAGCCAAGTGATCCACCGTTCAGGGTAATCTTTTATGTTCGATTTCTCGGTACTAGTCGCAATGGACTTTCCCTCGAAATACGAGACGCCAACTGCGAACCTCCTCGAGAATGACATTCCAATGACTGAGACGACCCACTGAAGGGTCAATACGTCAGTCGATCGGCGCAAAATCTTCGGTTCAACTAGTTTGCGTACTAATCTAGTGACAATTATCGTAAAAAATTCGGACGGAGACAAACGTCGCAGACAATCCCGAAAGAGCATAAAAACGCTAATGTAACGGGCGTCGCACAACGTCGACGTCTTCGTCCCTGGAATAGATCGTCCTACCGAAGTCCGTAGACAACGGTAACGACTGATCGATTTCGGGCGAGAATCTTTAAAACCTGCAGCCGGCTCCTCGTTCCGTGCCAAACACGAAACTTCGCCCAGCCACGAACGCGGCAATCCAAGCGCTTCGAATCCTTATTCCGAGCACATCACGAGACTTCGCCCAACTACGAACGTCAGCATAAGCAGCCGGCTCCTCGTTCCATCAAGGAACTTCGCCCAACCACAAACGCCGACATAAGCGGCCGGCTCCTCATTTCGTGAGCATCTCTAAACATGGACCTACAACGAAGGCTGCACACACGTGCGGCCGGCTCCTCGTTTCGAGGATATCACAAGACTTCGCCCAACCACGAACGTCAGCATAAGCAGCCGGCTCCTCGTTCCGTCAAGGAACTTCGCCCAACCACAAACGCCGACA
>NC_059508.1:35299635-35309635 GCF_914767665.1 Harmonia axyridis
ACGACGTAACAGCCCCCAGTCAGCATGAGACTCAAGCTATATATACATCATCATCATCTCGGACAAAACACCGATCAAAAATGAGAAAGTTTCTAGAAACAATCCCTCGCCAAGGCGTCCATATATAATACGAACCCCCGGCTATCAACTAATTTCTTATACACATTCCATCTCGACCCTTCGCTATACATGTGAATATAACGACACGGTGATTCGAGATTCAACAATATTTGTCGCTCGGAACGAATTGAGTGGTTGCAAATTTTTTGTGAACATAACCCGCAACGGGCAGAGGATCACGATTTTAAGGTTGGTCGCTTAAAGGCCATTCGACTACAAAGAGACGAAGCGGACCGCGACCTCGCTGCATGAGGTTGACGAAAGCGACCCAAGATGCGAAAGCCGAAACCAACACACCTTGCCAGTACCCAAACGCCGAGGTCGGATTCGGGTCTACCACTTACCAACTGAATATCATCCTAAAAAGAACTCCAAACAGTCTAGGACAGGACCCATTCTCCACCCCTTCTATATATGTCAGGAGAACCCCGGATTCCCCTCCAGACACGATTTAGCAAACTTTTCCCGATCGATCCGACCCACCGAGGCCGTTTCGACCGTTCGCCGCGCCTACTAGAGCTGATTTCTTCGGACTCCGATCAGAAAATCCGCCGATGCATGTCGTTAACACCTAGTCCGCCTCGTCCGATCGATCGAGGCCGTTTCGACCGTTCGCCGCGCCTACTAGAGCTGATTTCTTCGGACTCCGATCAGAAAATCCGCCGATGCATGTCGTTAACACCTAGTCCGCCTCGTCCGATCGATCTAGGCCATCTCGAACCACCCATCGCGCATCGAAAGTCGCATCTCTCGAACTCCGATCCGGAAATCGGCCGATGCATCACGTTAACTATTTCTTATATATCTAATATAATATACATGGAGACGGTAAGAATTCTTTTAATCGAAGATATACATATACTTCTCATCAATATCCAAAAGCTTATCGAAAAATAAATTACTCAACTTTTACGTGAAGAATCGTTCACCCAAACCTTATCCCCTATATATGTCAGGAGAACCCAAGGTTCCCCTCCAGACACGATTTAGCAAACTTTTCCCGATCGATCCGACCCACCGAGGCCGTCTCGACCGTCCGCTGCGCCTACTAGGGCCGATTTCTTCGGACTCCGATCAGAAAATATACCGATGCATGTCGTTAACACCTAGTCCGCCTCGTCCGATCTATCTAAACAGTCTCGACGCACCCAACACTCTTTCAAAGTCGGATTACTCGGACTCAATCTGAAAATGGACCGATGCATGACGTCAACACTTAGCCCGCCTCGTCTGATCTATCTAAGCCATCTCGACCCACCCAACACGCCTTCCAAGTCGGATCACTCGGACTTCGATCTGAAAATCTCCGGACTCATTTTTATGAATATCCCCAGTCAGTAAGAACGTTATTTCGCCAATATATACCAACAATAAACCATATTCCAATAGCTGAACCAAAAATATAATTCCCGATCCAAACGTTCTGCATCGCCCAACGCGACCACCTTCCCTATATATGTCAGGAGAGCACAGGGTTCCCCTCCAGACAACACTTACGCTCTATCCCCGACTCTCGGTCGATCGATAGGCCAGGTCAGCGGTGTCTGTTTCGGCCGAAGCTCGGACTTTGGTCAAAATGTTCCGATACAAAATTTGAACCAAGATAGATACAGATATGATTCCTTCTTAAATATACGTTGATTATCGAACAGAATATGGTAAATATTTTGCGATGACCGAGGATTTCATGAATTTTTTTTTTTTTTCGAAAAAATTTTCTATTATCGGAATTTCCTCAAATTTCATTTGGTTGCCTCCTAATGCTTATTAAAAATGATAACCAACAATCAGAATCATTATTTATCATTTATTTCAATTTTTATAATGAAAAACGTTCACGTCCTTTCGCGCCTCTCGATCGTCGTTTACGTGATGCATCGGTCAGCCCTAGTTTACGTGGTGCATCGGTAAGATCGAGTTCACGTTCTGCATCGGTCTGCCCGAGTTTACGTGGTGCATCGGTAAGATCGAGATTACGTGGTGCATCGGTAAGATCGAGTTCACGTTCTGCATCGGTCTGCCTGAGTTTACGTGGTGCATCGGTATGATCGAGTTTACGTTCTGCATCGGTGTGATCTAGTTTACGTTGTGCATCGGTAAGATCGAGATTACGTGAAGCATCGGTATGATCGAGTTTACGTTCTGCATCGGTCTGGACTCTGAGATATATTTTCGACGTGAAAATGTTCCGATACAACTTTTGAACCAGGATAGTTAGAGAGATGATTTTTTCTGGGATGTACGTTGATTGGGGAATGGATTGTGGAAAATAACTTGCCATGACCGAGGTGTTCTCGAATTTTTTTTTTTTTTCGAAAAATATTTTCTGATTTTGGATTTCACTCAAATTTGATTTCGTTGCCTTCTAATGTGTTCTAAAAGAGTAAATCAGTAATCAGAATCGAAAAATATTTTTCGGATTTTTTTTTTTTTGAAAAAAAATTTTCTGATTTTGGAATTTCCTCAAATTTGATTTGGTTGCCTTCTAATGTGTTTTTAAAGCGTAAATCAGTAATCAGAATCAATATTCATTGTCGACTTTAATTTTTATAAGGAAAAATGTTCACGTCCTTAAACGCCTCCCCATCATTAGCCCGAGTCCAAGTCGATGTCAGTCCCGAGCGGACGGTGTCAGATACTACCTATCGCCCCGGTCTGGACTTGGCGAGGTATTTCGACGTGAAATGTTCCGATACAACTTTTGAACCAGGATAGTTAGAGAGATGATTTCTTCTATGTTGTACGTTGATTGTGGAATGGATTGTGGGAAATAACTTGCCATGACCCAGGTGTTCTTGAATTTTTTTTTTTTTCGAAAAAAATTTTTTGATCTTGAAATTTCCTCAAATCTGATTGCGTTGCCTTCTAATGTGTTCTAAAAGAGTAAATCAGTAATCAGAATCAATATTCATTGTCGACTTTAATTTTTATAAGGAAAAATGTTCACGTCCTTAAACGCCTCTCCATCGTTACCCCGACTCCAAGACGATGTTAGACCGGAGCGGACGGTGTCAAATGCGACCGATCTCCCCGGTCTGGACTTAGCGAGATATTCCGACGTGAAATGTTCCGATACAAAAATTTAACTGTGATAGTTAGAGAGATGGTTCCTTTTGTGATGTACGTTGATTGTGTAATAGAATATGGAAATAAACTTGAGATGACCGAGGTCTTCTGGGATTTTTTTTTTTTTTCGAAAAATATTTTTCGATTTCGGAAATCCCTCAAATTTCATTGAGATATGTCCTAATGTGTTCTTAAAACTTAAATCAACAATCAGAATTAATATCCAAAAGTTATTTCATTTTTTATAAGGAAAAACGTTCACGTCCTTTCCGCTCCCAAAAAGTGAGATATCATAGAAAATATCGCTATATTTGTTGTTTACGGCCATACCACGCTGAAATTGCCAGTTCTCGTCAGAACACTGAAGCCAAGCAGCGTCGGGCGCGGTTAGTACTTGGATGGGTGACCGCTTGGGAACACCGCGTGCTGTAAGCTTTTTTTTTACGTTCTGCATCGGTCTGCCGAGATAACGTGGTGCATCGGTATGATCGAGTTTACGTTCTGCATCGGTAAGATCGAGATTACGTGATGCATCGGTAAGATTGAGATTACGTGGTGCATCGGTAAGATCGAGTTTACGTGGTGCATCGGTAAGATCCAATTCACGTTCTGCATCGGTAAGATCCAGTTCACGTGGTGCATCGGTAAGATCGAGATTACGTGGTGCATCGGTAAGATCGAGTTTACGTGGTGCATCGGTAAGATCCAATTCACGTTCTGCATCGGTAAGATCCAGTTCACGTGGTGCATCGGTAAGATCGAGATTACGTGGTGCATCGGTAAGATCGAGTTTACGTGGTGCATCGGTAAGATCCAATTCACGTTCTGCATCGGTAAGATCCAGTTCACGTGGTGCATCGGTAAGATCGAGATTACGTGGTGCATCGGTAAGATCGAGTTTACGTGGTGCATCGGTAAGATCCAATTCACGTTCTGCATCGGTAAGATCCAGTTCACGTGGTGCATCGGTAAGATCGAGATTACGTGGTGCATCGGTAAGATCGAGTTTACGTGGTGCATCGGTAAGATCCAATTCACGTTCTGCATCGGTAAGATCCAGTTCACGTGGTGCATCGGTAAGATTGAGATTACGTGGTGCATCGGTAAGATCCAGTTCACGTGGTGCATCGGTAAGATGGAGATTACGTGGTGCATCGGTAAGATCGAGATTACGTGGTGCATCGGTAAGATCTACTTTACGTTCTGCATCGGTCTGCCCTTGTTTACGTGGTGCATCGGTAAGATCGAGATTACGTGAAGCATCGGTATGATCGAGTTTACGTTCTGCATCGGTCTGCCCGATATTACGTGGTGCATCGGTCTGCCCTAGTTTACGTGGTGCATCGGTTTGGACTTAGAGATATATTTTCGACGTGAAAATGTTCCGATACAACTTTTGAACCAGGATAGTTAGAGAGATGATTTTTTCTGGGATGTACGTGGATCGGGGAATGGATTGTGGGAAATAACTTGCCATGACCGAGGTGTCCTCGAATTTTTTTTTTTTTCGAAAAAAATTTTCTGATTGTGGAATTTTCTCAAATTTGATTTGGTTGCCTCCTAATGTGTTCTAAAAGAGTAAATCAGTAATCGGAATCGAAAAATATTTTTCGGATTTTTTTTTTTTTCGAAAAAAATTTTCTGATCGTGGAATTTCCTCAAATTCGATTTGGTTGCCTTCTAATGTGTTTTTAAAGCGTAAATCAGTAATCAGAATCAATATTCATTGTCGACTTTAATTTTTATAAGGAAAAATGTTCACGTCCTTAAACGCCTCCCCATCATCAGCCCGAGTCCAAGTCGATGTCAGTCCCGAGCGGACGGTGTCAGATACTACCTATCGCCGAGGTCTGGACTTGGCGAGATATTACGACGTGAAATGTTCCGATACAACTTTTGAACCAGGATAGTTAGAGAGATGATTTCTTCTATGTTGTACGTTGATTGTGGAATGAAATACGGAAAATAACTCGCCATGACCGAGGTGATTACGATTTTTTTTTTTTTTCGAAAAAAATTTTCTGATCGTGGAATTTTCTCAAATTTGATTTGGTTGCCTCCTTATATGTTCTAGTAGCGATAATCAACAATCAGAATCAAAATCCATGGTCGGGTTTGATTTTTATAAGGAAAAATGTTCACGTCCTTTTTTACAACCCCGACTCATTGACGATGTTAGAACCGAGCCGGCGGTGTCAGATACGACCGATCGCCCCGGTCCCGATCGTCATTTACGTTGTGCATCGGTCTGCCCGAGATTACGTGGTGCATCGGTATGATCGAGTTTACGTGGTGCATCGGTAAGATCCAATTCACGTTCTGCATCGGTAAGATCCAATTCACGTTCTGCATCGGTAAGATCCAGTTCACGTGGTGCATCGGTAAGATGGAGATTACGTGGTGCATCGGTAAGATCGAGATTACGTGGTGCATCGGTAAGATCTACTTTACGTTCTGCATCGGTCTGCCCTTGTTTACGTGGTGCATCGGTAAGATCGAGATTACGTGAAGCATCGGTATGATCGAGTTTACGTTCTGCATCGGTCTGCCCGATATTACGTGGTGCATCGGTCTGCCCTAGTTTACGTGGTGCATCGGTTTGGACTTAGAGATATATTTTCGACGTGAAAATGTTCCGATACAACTTTTGAACCAGGATAGTTAGAGAGATGATTTTTTCTGGGATGTACGTGGATCGGGGAATGGATTGTGGGAAATAACTTGCCATGACCGAGGTGTCCTCGAATTTTTTTTTTTTTCGAAAAAAATTTTCTGATTGTGGAATTTTCTCAAATTTGATTTGGTTGCCTCCTAATGTGTTCTAAAAGAGTAAATCAGTAATCGGAATCGAAAAATATTTTTCGGATTTTTTTTTTTTTCGAAAAAAATTTTCTGATCGTGGAATTTCCTCAAATTCGATTTGGTTGCCTTCTAATGTGTTTTTAAAGCGTAAATCAGTAATCAGAATCAATATTCATTGTCGACTTTAATTTTTATAAGGAAAAATGTTCACGTCCTTAAACGCCTCCCCATCATCAGCCCGAGTCCAAGTCGATGTCAGTCCCGAGCGGACGGTGTCAGATACTACCTATCGCCGAGGTCTGGACTTGGCGAGATATTACGACGTGAAATGTTCCGATACAACTTTTGAACCAGGATAGTTAGAGAGATGATTTCTTCTATGTTGTACGTTGATTGTGGAATGAAATACGGAAAATAACTCGCCATGACCGAGGTGATTACGATTTTTTTTTTTTTTCGAAAAAAATTTTCTGATCGTGGAATTTTCTCAAATTTGATTTGGTTGCCTCCTTATATGTTCTAGTAGCGATAATCAACAATCAGAATCAAAATCCATGGTCGGGTTTGATTTTTATAAGGAAAAATGTTCACGTCCTTTTTTACAACCCCGACTCATTGACGATGTTAGAACCGAGCCGGCGGTGTCAGATACGACCGATCGCCCCGGTCCCGATCGTCATTTACGTTGTGCATCGGTCTGCCCGAGATTACGTGGTGCATCGGTATGATCGAGTTTACGTGGTGCATCGGTAAGATCCAATTCACGTTCTGCATCGGTAAGATCCAATTCACGTTCTGCATCGGTAAGATCCAGTTCACGTGGTGCATCGGTAAGATGGAGATTACGTGGTGCATCGGTAAGATCGAGATTACGTGGTGCATCGGTAAGATCTACTTTACGTTCTGCATCGGTCTGCCCTTGTTTACGTGGTGCATCGGTAAGATCGAGATTACGTGAAGCATCGGTATGATCGAGTTTACGTTCTGCATCGGTCTGCCCGATATTACGTGGTGCATCGGTCTGCCCTAGTTTACGTGGTGCATCGGTTTGGACTTAGAGATATATTTTCGACGTGAAAATGTTCCGATACAACTTTTGAACCAGGATAGTTAGAGAGATGATTTTTTCTGGGATGTACGTGGATCGGGGAATGGATTGTGGGAAATAACTTGCCATGACCGAGGTGTCCTCGAATTTTTTTTTTTTTCGAAAAAAATTTTCTGATTGTGGAATTTTCTCAAATTTGATTTGGTTGCCTCCTAATGTGTTCTAAAAGAGTAAATCAGTAATCGGAATCGAAAAATATTTTTCGGATTTTTTTTTTTTTCGAAAAAAATTTTCTGATCGTGGAATTTCCTCAAATTCGATTTGGTTGCCTTCTAATGTGTTTTTAAAGCGTAAATCAGTAATCAGAATCAATATTCATTGTCGACTTTAATTTTTATAAGGAAAAATGTTCACGTCCTTAAACGCCTCCCCATCATCAGCCCGAGTCCAAGTCGATGTCAGTCCCGAGCGGACGGTGTCAGATACTACCTATCGCCGAGGTCTGGACTTGGCGAGATATTACGACGTGAAATGTTCCGATACAACTTTTGAACCAGGATAGTTAGAGAGATGATTTCTTCTATGTTGTACGTTGATTGTGGAATGAAATACGTAAAATAACTCGCCATGACCGAGGTGATTACGATTTTTTTTTTTTTCGAAAAAAATTTTCTGATCGTGGAATTTTCTCAAATTTGATTTGGTTGCCTCCTTATATGTTCTAGTAGCGATAATCAACAATCAGAATCAAAATCCATGGTCGGGTTTGATTTTTATAAGGAAAAATGTTCACGTCCTTTTTTACAACCCCGACTCATTGACGATGTTAGAACCGAGCCGGCGGTGTCAGATACGACCGATCGCCCCGGTCCCGATCGTCATTTACGTTGTGCATCGGTCTGCCCGAGATTACGTGGTGCATCGGTATGATCGAGTTTACGTGGTGCATCGGTAAGATCCAATTCACGTTCTGCATCGGTAAGATCCAATTCACGTTCTGCATCGGTAAGATCCAGTTCACGTGGTGCATCGGTAAGATGGAGATTACGTGGTGCATCGGTAAGATCGAGATTACGTGGTGCATCGGTAAGATCTACTTTACGTTCTGCATCGGTCTGCCCTTGTTTACGTGGTGCATCGGTAAGATCGAGATTACGTGAAGCATCGGTATGATCGAGTTTACGTTCTGCATCGGTCTGCCCGATATTACGTGGTGCATCGGTCTGCCCTAGTTTACGTGGTGCATCGGTTTGGACTTAGAGATATATTTTCGACGTGAAAATGTTCCGATACAACTTTTGAACCAGGATAGTTAGAGAGATGATTTTTTCTGGGATGTACGTGGATCGGGGAATGGATTGTGGGAAATAACTTGCCATGACCGAGGTGTCCTCGAATTTTTTTTTTTTTCGAAAAAAATTTTCTGATTGTGGAATTTTCTCAAATTTGATTTGGTTGCCTCCTAATGTGTTCTAAAAGAGTAAATCAGTAATCGGAATCGAAAAATATTTTTCGGATTTTTTTTTTTTCGAAAAAAATTTTCTGATCGTGGAATTTCCTCAAATTCGATTTGGTTGCCTTCTAATGTGTTTTTAAAGCGTAAATCAGTAATCAGAATCAATATTCATTGTCGACTTTAATTTTTATAAGGAAAAATGTTCACGTCCTTAAACGCCTCCCCATCATCAGCCCGAGTCCAAGTCGATGTCAGTCCCGAGCGGACGGTGTCAGATACTACCTATCGCCGAGGTCTGGACTTGGCGAGATATTACGACGTGAAATGTTCCGATACAACTTTTGAACCAGGATAGTTAGAGAGATGATTTCTTCTATGTTGTACGTTGATTGTGGAATGAAATACGGAAAATAACTCGCCATGACCGAGGTGATTACGATTTTTTTTTTTTTTCGAAAAAAATTTTCTGATCGTGGAATTTTCTCAAATTTGATTTGGTTGCCTCCTTATATGTTCTAGTAGCGATAATCAACAATCAGAATCAAAATCCATGGTCGGGTTTGATTTTTATAAGGAATAATGTTCACGTCCTTTTTCGCCTATGTTCTTTTTCGACGTGAAAAGTTCCGATACAACTTTTGAACCAGGATAGTTAGAGAGATGATTTTTTCTGGGATGTATGTTGATTGACGTACGAAACTTGGAAAAAAAATAGAAAAGACCGAGGTACTCTAGAAAAAAAATTTATTGAAAATATTTTTTTGATTTCGGAATTAATTCGAAATTCATTCAGATGTCTTCTATCAATATCGCGAAAGAAAAATCAATAATCAGAATCGATATTCATCTAAGATTATTTCCTTTTGGATTGTGTTAACATTCGGTACGATCTTGTCTACGTGATGCATCGGTTTGTTTCTCGGCTCTTGTGAGCAAGTTGGACACTCGAGACGGCCTCCATCGATCGGATTAGGCGGGCTTTAATGTTAACGTGCTGCATCGGTGTGATCTTGTTTACGTCATGCATCGGTATAGCTTTAAATCGCGCCGTAAAGTCGTTCACGTCATGCATCGGTATCTTAAATCGCGCCGAAAAGTCGTTCACGTCATGCATCGGTATCTTAAATCGCGCCGTAAAGTCGTTCACGTCATGCATCGGTATCTTAAATCGAGCCGAAAAGTCGTTCACGTCATGCATCGGTGGCACAAAAAAAAGACGCCGATGCATGACGTGAGCCGACTTTTCGGCGCGATTTAAGATACCGATGCATGACGTGAACGACTTTACGGCGCGATTTAAGATACCGATGCATGACGTGAATCGACTTTTCGGCATGAAGTCAGCTAAAATTATCGTGTGCATCTTGGGTCGGTCCACGTACCGTAGATCAGAGAGGGACGACGTACATACATCGGATACATTTGTATCCAACAAGTTACGATCGTCGTCTGATCCAGCGGTAATCGGACCTACTCTCGTGAATTTATTTTGCCCCTTGAATAATTTT
>NC_059508.1:35314635-35319635 GCF_914767665.1 Harmonia axyridis
TTGCGCTCTATACCTCCTCCGGCCGGCCGTTCTCTCCGGCTTTCTTGGCTGGTTCTTTGGACCATATTTTGGAGTGCGTCCATATGATCTGCAGGTGTTTTCAACCCATGAGTCGAAGGCTTGTTGGAATCCTTCCGCTCTTGTACAAACGACCTGGCACACCGAAATCAGCTCTCGATCTTCTGAGCTGTAGCACAGCGATAGTATGTGCTGTAGTACCGGGTCTGTGAGATCCGGTTCTTCAACATTCTCAGGAATTGTGTCAGGGGCAATATTCTCAGCCACCGCAGTCGACGCACCGTCCAACCCATCACCATCCTCATCCGAATGCTCAAGATCTTCGTCAGCAGGCGCCAGATTTAAGATGTCTACCTCCGCACGCCTATCCCTAAGGTTCCGTAAAGTCTCCGTGTATTCGCTGGTGTACCGCTTCTTTTTAACACCCTCACGAGGTCTGTTTAAGTTCTGGGCAAGATAGTCCAGAACTGCCGTGCCGTTGTAGTCCAGCTCCAGCCGAGCCATCTCCTCCAGCTCACCAGTTGTCCACCTTCTTACTCTATCTCTCGACCCCACTTCTGCCGCTAAGTCGGCATTATACTGGTCAGGGTGCGCCTGACGCATATGAGAGCGCATTGCCTGATATGAGACATAGACACTCTGGCATTCTGGGCATTGTCCCTCCAATCCAGTGGGAGGTCCCCTACAGAAGCGTCGCTGATGGTCTGCTAAATTCCGTTGCGTAGCATATGACTTTCCGCAGACACACGGGAATGGCATGTTGTAGCTGTTGCTGCCAGACGGAATAAAATTTTTCTCGCCTCGACAATAAAATAAAAATCAAAAATGCAACAACTGAAAATGTGTCCAGAACACCTTCTCTCCTCGAAATATGTAACAAAAAGACGTCGTGGTGGTCCCACGCGCCGTCAATGCACGGGCGCCAGCAATGCAGTTTCCCCTTTCCCGACCAATAGTCCCAATAATCCAGGAAAAATCAACCATTTCAGTCGAAGAAGGAAGGTGACCACTGCCTCCACCATTCTGCAACCATGGTAAGTACTATGATTAATACCTGCTCTTTCGCCATTCTGCAACTTCCAGGAAAGCGTTTGAAAGAAAAAAAAAAACGCCTTAGGGGCAAGTATTCATACCGATCGGGATATAGAATTGGAATCACGCTCACCCTGCATATTGCTCGTGTGTTAAGGGGCAGTCTGTGGTGTGGGTGCGGTTAAAAATCCTGAATAATCACCAAAGTTGAAATTTAGGTAAGTTATTCGCTTAATGTAGCATCGATATCGCCGGTTTTTCGGGCTTCCCGTCTTGATCCGTCGTCCAAGTCTCCTGGCGACGAAATACCTCGTCGTAAAAGCTCCTCTACTGTGTAATAGGCGATAGGGTGGAAATGGTTTGAAAGCTTCCCTAGTGTAATAGGTCAACCTATTTTGGGGAGCAAAAAGCTCCGAGGAGCTTTGAGCTTTAAAAGCTCAGTTCGAATAGCGACCAAAGCTCTGGGAGCTTTTAGTTGCAAAAGCTCACCTCGCATTCCGCAAAAGCTCTCCGTATAGTTATGCGTTGGTAATTTCCAGGCTAAAGATGTTCATACTTGGGCGGAGAAATCAGACGAACCTCTTATACCTCCTGTGCTCCTGGTAGCGTGAAATGGATTTCCTGCAGTTGAACGGCCTTAGGTGGATACTGCTGCAGGGGTTGCAATTTCTGGATGGACAAAAGGCCTTATCTCTTCAAATCCATCAATCCTGGGGATGGAAAGGCAGCTGAGCGCCGATACAGGGGGGGCCGGAAAAACTCGTACCCTTTTTAGAACATGCATTCTACGACAATGATTCACATTAGAATGCATTCATTATTTTCCATCCCGGTAACAAGGAAACAATGAAAAACGCAGATCGGCGATGTTTTGTTCGGGGTTTTTATGAATTCACACTGCGTTAACAAGAAACAAAATGCGATGTTTTCGACGAATAAATGGAAAATGAAATAACTTCAACCCGCGATAACTTTTGAACCCGTGGGTCGATTTAAGAGAGTCATAGTTACTCCCGCCGTTTACCCGCGCTTTTTTGAATTTCTTCACGTTGACATTCAGAGCACTGGGCAGAAATCACATTGCGTCAACACCCGCTGGGGCCATCGCAATGCTTTGTTTTAATTAGACAGTCGGATTCTCCCAGTCCGTGCCAGTTCTGAGTTGATTGTTAGATGACGGCCGCAGAGATTACCCAGAGCACCCTTGCGAGCACTCACGGGGTCTCGAAGCTTGACGATTCCGCGGGAGGCCAAGACGCGGGACCGAGCTCGGATCAAACGTAACGCAAGCGAAACGCATCACCTCGCCCAGGCCCGGTACGTTAGCCGTGACCCACTTCCCCAACAAGCCCGACACGCCACAATCCTCAGAGCCAATCCTTATCCCGAAGTTACGGATCTAATTTGCCGACTTCCCTTACCTACATTATTCTATCGACTAGAGGCTCTTTACCTTGGAGACCAGCTGCGGATATGGGTACGAGCCGGCGCGACGCCTACACGTGGCCCTCTCCCGGATTTTCAAGGTCCGAGGAGAAGATCCGGACACCGCCGCAAATGCGGTGCTCTTCGCGTTCCAAACCATATCTCCCTGCTAGAGGATTCCATGGAACTCGAACGCTTATGCAGAAAAGAAAACTCTTCCCGGATCTCTCGACGGCGTCTCCGGGTCCTTTTGGGTTGCCCCGACGAACTCTCTTACGAGGGCCCGGTTTAATTTCGGTTCCGCTGCCGGGTTCCGGAATAGGAACCGGATTCCCTTTCGCCCGACGGGCGTGCGTCACGCGTCAAGATGCATAGCATTTCTGCCACCACTTATAAACACGATTAACAACGCCACATCAACATCGGCTTTCGCCTAGGGCTTAGGATCGACTGACTCGTGTGCAACGGCTGTTCACACGAAACCCTTCTCCACCTCAGCTCTCCAGGGCCTCGCTGGAGTATTTGCTACTACCACCAAGATCTGCACCGAAGGCGGCTCCAGACGGCCTCACGGCCAGCCCTTCTGCGCTCACCTCCGCGACCCTCCTACTCATCAGGGCTTCATGACCGCCCCGAAGGGCGACCGCACATGCCACTGACGGCCGAGTATAAGCACGACGCTTCAGCGCCATCCATTTTCAGGGCTAGTAACTTCGGCAGGTGAGTTGTTACACACTCCTTGGCGGATTCCGACTTCCATGGCCACCGTCCTGCTGTCTTAAGTTACCAACGCCTTTCATGGTATCCCATAAGCGTCGATTTAGGCGCTTTAACTCGGCGTTTGGTTCATCCCACAGCGCCAGTTCTGCTTACCAAAAATGGCCCACTTGGCACTCTGATCCGAAATCTCGCGGCTTCACATTCAAGCAAGCCGGAGATCTCACCCATTTAAAGTTTGAGAATAGGTTGAGGTCGTTTCGACCCCAATGCCTCTAATCATTCGCTTTACCGGATGAGACTCGTATGCAACGAGCGCCAGCTATCCTGAGGGAAACTTCGGAGGGAACCAGCTACTAGATGGTTCGATTAGTCTTTCGCCCCTATACCCAGTTCCGACGATCGATTTGCACGTCAGAATCGCTACGGACCTCCATCAGGGTTTCCCCTGACTTCGTCCTGACCAGGCATAGTTCACCATCTTTCGGGTCCCAGCGTGTACGCTCTTGGTGCGCCTCCTCTCGCAATGAGAATGAGGCGCCCCGGGAATGCGGGTCAGTCATGGAGACCGACCATCTTCCCTTAGTTCACGTTCACATAAAGTGAACCGTTACTTTCATTGCGCCTTTAGGTTTAGTGATTCCCAATGACTCGCGCACACGCTAGACTCCTTGGTCCGTGTTTCAAGACGGGTCCTGAAAGTACCCAAAGCAATAGCGTCGCTGATCGGCGTTTCAAGAGGTCTGTCCAAGAACACCGCGGCGAACAGTCGCAAACGGACGGAATCGGCACTAGGTCCGATCGCCATCACAATTCACATACTTGCCACGGGCCGGACGCGAACTAAGTCGCGGCCTCCCGCCATCAGTAAACCGTCGAGCGAGCTGTTCGGAAACCCAGTGTCCGTAAACATCGGAAAATCCGAGCTCACGGGCTACACTCGAGACCGTAGAACAGCACCCAACGGATCGCGACGACCTACTAGGGGAGAAGTGCACGCGTCCGAAGCCGGAGATGAACCGAAGGGAACAGCCAACGCGAACGTCGCCGTTTCCACAGTCAGTAAATCCCAACAACAGGCGCGAATGAATCTCCCCATTCGACCTTTCGGGTTTCTCAGGTTTACCCCTGAACGGTTTCACGTACTCTTGAACTCTCTCTTCAAAGTTCTTTTCAACTTTCCCTCACGGTACTTGTTCGCTATCGGTCTCGTGGTTATATTTAGCCTTAGATGGAGTTTACCACCCACTTAGGGCTGCACTCTCAAGCAACCCGACTCTAAGAAGAGATCCTCTAGCAAGCCGCAGCGGTCGCTACGGGCCTGGCACCCTCTATGGGCGATGGCCCCATTCAAGATGGACTTGAACGCGCCGCGAACTCGCCAGATAATGGATCCTTCCAAACACCACATCTCCCGGCGACCGGTTACGATCGCGGGATTCAGTGCTGGGCTAATCCCTGTTCGCTCGCCGCTACTAAGGGAATCCTAGTTAGTTTCTTTTCCTCCGCTTAATAATATGCTTAAATTCAGCGGGTAGTCTCACCTGTCCTGAGGTCGTATGTTCAAATCATCGAAACGTTCCGAAACTAACCTTTGGCGGCTCATAAAATCACGTACCTTACGCGAGGGAGTTAGCCTACTCAAAGGCGTCTATTATCTCCTGCTCCGTATGGCGGATCATGCGAATCCAAGCAAAGTGCTTCGGTGTTTCGGGGGTGCGCTCATGAAAGCTCATCCGCAACGCGCGACAACTGGCACATTAAAGCGATCGGACGTCGTTCAGATTTCTCGGACACGACGATCGCAT
>NC_059508.1:35324635-35332135 GCF_914767665.1 Harmonia axyridis
AAGCCATCTCGACCCACCCAACACGCCTTCCAAGTCGGATCACTCGGACTTCGATCTGAAAATCTCCGGACTCATTTTTATGAATATCCCCAGTCAGTAAGAACGTTATTTCGCCAATATATACCAACAATAAACCATATTCCAATAGCTGAACCAAAAATATAATTCCCGATCCAAACGTTCTGCATCGCCCAACGCGACCACCTTCCCTATATATGTCAGGAGAGCACAGGGTTCCCCTCCAGACAACACTTACGCTCTATCCCCGACTCTCGGTCGATCGATAGGCCAGGTCAGCGGTGTCTGTTTCGGCCGAAGCTCGGACTTTGGTCAAAATGTTCCGATACAAAATTTGAACCAAGATAGATACAGATATGATTCCTTCTTAAATATACGTTGATTATCGAACAGAATATGGTAAATATTTTGCGATGACCGAGGATTTCATGAATTTTTTTTTTTTTTCGAAAAAATTTTCTATTATCGGAATTTCCTCAAATTTCATTTGGTTGCCTCCTAATGCTTATTAAAAATGATAACCAACAATCAGAATCATTATTTATCATTTATTTCAATTTTTATAATGAAAAACGTTCACGTCCTTTCGCGCCTCTCGATCGTCGTTTACGTGATGCATCGGTCAGCCCTAGTTTACGTGGTGCATCGGTAAGATCGAGTTCACGTTCTGCATCGGTCTGCCCGAGTTTACGTGGTGCATCGGTAAGATCGAGATTACGTGGTGCATCGGTAAGATCGAGTTCACGTTCTGCATCGGTCTGCCTGAGTTTACGTGGTGCATCGGTATGATCGAGTTTACGTTCTGCATCGGTGTGATCTAGTTTACGTTGTGCATCGGTAAGATCGAGATTACGTGAAGCATCGGTATGATCGAGTTTACGTTCTGCATCGGTCTGGACTCTGAGATATATTTTCGACGTGAAAATGTTCCGATACAACTTTTGAACCAGGATAGTTAGAGAGATGATTTTTTCTGGGATGTACGTTGATTGGGGAATGGATTGTGGAAAATAACTTGCCATGACCGAGGTGTTCTCGAATTTTTTTTTTTTTTCGAAAAATATTTTCTGATTTTGGATTTCACTCAAATTTGATTTCGTTGCCTTCTAATGTGTTCTAAAAGAGTAAATCAGTAATCAGAATCGAAAAATATTTTTCGGATTTTTTTTTTTTTGAAAAAAAATTTTCTGATTTTGGAATTTCCTCAAATTTGATTTGGTTGCCTTCTAATGTGTTTTTAAAGCGTAAATCAGTAATCAGAATCAATATTCATTGTCGACTTTAATTTTTATAAGGAAAAATGTTCACGTCCTTAAACGCCTCCCCATCATTAGCCCGAGTCCAAGTCGATGTCAGTCCCGAGCGGACGGTGTCAGATACTACCTATCGCCCCGGTCTGGACTTGGCGAGGTATTTCGACGTGAAATGTTCCGATACAACTTTTGAACCAGGATAGTTAGAGAGATGATTTCTTCTATGTTGTACGTTGATTGTGGAATGGATTGTGGGAAATAACTTGCCATGACCCAGGTGTTCTTGAATTTTTTTTTTTTTCGAAAAAAATTTTCTGATCTTGAAATTTCCTCAAATCTGATTGCGTTGCCTTCTAATGTGTACTAAAAGAGTAAATCAGTAATCAGAATCAATATTCATTGTCGACTTTAATTTTTATAAGGAAAAATGTTCACGTCCTTAAACGCCTCTCCATCGTTACCCCGACTCCAAGACGATGTTAGACCGGAGCGGACGGTGTCAAATGCGACCGATCTCCCCGGTCTGGACTTAGCGAGATATTCCGACGTGAAATGTTCCGATACAAAAATTTAACTGTGATAGTTAGAGAGATGGTTCCTTTTGTGATGTACGTTGATTGTGTAATAGAATATGGAAATAAACTTGAGATGACCGAGGTCTTCTGGGATTTTTTTTTTTTTTCGAAAAATATTTTTCGATTTCGGAAATCCCTCAAATTTCATTGAGATATGTCCTAATGTGTTCTTAAAACTTAAATCAACAATCAGAATTAATATCCAAAAGTTATTTCATTTTTTATAAGGAAAAACGTTCACGTCCTTTCCGCTCCCAAAAAGTGAGATATCATAGAAAATATCGCTATATTTGTTGTTTACGGCCATACCACGCTGAAATTGCCAGTTCTCGTCAGAACACTGAAGCCAAGCAGCGTCGGGCGCGGTTAGTACTTGGATGGGTGACCGCTTGGGAACACCGCGTGCTGTAAGCTTTTTTTTTACGTTCTGCATCGGTCTGCCGAGATAACGTGGTGCATCGGTATGATCGAGTTTACGTTCTGCATCGGTAAGATCGAGATTACGTGATGCATCGGTAAGATTGAGATTACGTGGTGCATCGGTAAGATCGAGTTTACGTGGTGCATCGGTAAGATCCAATTCACGTTCTGCATCGGTAAGATCCAGTTCACGTGGTGCATCGGTAAGATCGAGATTACGTGGTGCATCGGTAAGATCGAGTTTACGTGGTGCATCGGTAAGATCCAATTCACGTTCTGCATCGGTAAGATCCAGTTCACGTGGTGCATCGGTAAGATGGAGATTACGTGGTGCATCGGTAAGATCGAGTTTACGTGGTGCATCGGTAAGATCCAATTCACGTTCTGCATCGGTAAGATCCAGTTCACGTGGTGCATCGGTAAGATTGAGATTACGTGGTGCATCGGTAAGATCGAGTTTACGTGGTGCATCGGTAAGATCCAATTCACGTTCTGCATCGGTAAGATCCAGTTCACGTGGTGCATCGGTAAGATCGAGATTACGTGGTGCATCGGTAAGATCGAGTTTACGTGGTGCATCGGTAAGATCCAATTCACGTTCTGCATCGGTAAGATCCAGTTCACGTGGTGCATCGGTAAGATTGAGATTACGTGGTGCATCGGTAAGATCCAGTTCACGTGGTGCATCGGTAAGATGGAGATTACGTGGTGCATCGGTAAGATCGAGATTACGTGGTGCATCGGTAAGATCTACTTTACGTTCTGCATCGGTCTGCCCTTGTTTACGTGGTGCATCGGTAAGATCGAGATTACGTGAAGCATCGGTATGATCGAGTTTACGTTCTGCATCGGTCTGCCCGATATTACGTGGTGCATCGGTCTGCCCTAGTTTACGTGGTGCATCGGTTTGGACTTAGAGATATATTTTCGACGTGAAAATGTTCCGATACAACTTTTGAACCAGGATAGTTAGAGAGATGATTTTTTCTGGGATGTACGTGGATCGGGGAATGGATTGTGGGAAATAACTTGCCATGACCGAGGTGTCCTCGAATTTTTTTTTTTTTCGAAAAAAATTTTCTGATTGTGGAATTTTCTCAAATTTGATTTGGTTGCCTCCTAATGTGTTCTAAAAGAGTAAATCAGTAATCGGAATCGAAAAATATTTTTCGGATTTTTTTTTTTTTCGAAAAAAATTTTCTGATCGTGGAATTTCCTCAAATTCGATTTGGTTGCCTTCTAATGTGTTTTTAAAGCGTAAATCAGTAATCAGAATCAATATTCATTGTCGACTTTAATTTTTATAAGGAAAAATGTTCACGTCCTTAAACGCCTCCCCATCATCAGCCCGAGTCCAAGTCGATGTCAGTCCCGAGCGGACGGTGTCAGATACTACCTATCGCCGAGGTCTGGACTTGGCGAGATATTACGACGTGAAATGTTCCGATACAACTTTTGAACCAGGATAGTTAGAGAGATGATTTCTTCTATGTTGTACGTTGATTGTGGAATGAAATACGGAAAATAACTCGCCATGACCGAGGTGATTACGATTTTTTTTTTTTTTCGAAAAAAATTTTCTGATCGTGGAATTTTCTCAAATTTGATTTGGTTGCCTCCTTATATGTTCTAGTAGCGATAATCAACAATCAGAATCAAAATCCATGGTCGGGTTTGATTTTTATAAGGAAAAATGTTCACGTCCTTTTTTACAACCCCGACTCATTGACGATGTTAGAACCGAGCCGGCGGTGTCAGATACGACCGATCGCCCCGGTCCCGATCGTCATTTACGTTGTGCATCGGTCTGCCCGAGATTACGTGGTGCATCGGTATGATCGAGTTTACGTGGTGCATCGGTAAGATCCAATTCACGTTCTGCATCGGTAAGATCCAATTCACGTTCTGCATCGGTAAGATCCAGTTCACGTGGTGCATCGGTAAGATGGAGATTACGTGGTGCATCGGTAAGATCGAGATTACGTGGTGCATCGGTAAGATCTACTTTACGTTCTGCATCGGTCTGCCCTTGTTTACGTGGTGCATCGGTAAGATCGAGATTACGTGAAGCATCGGTATGATCGAGTTTACGTTCTGCATCGGTCTGCCCGATATTACGTGGTGCATCGGTCTGCCCTAGTTTACGTGGTGCATCGGTTTGGACTTAGAGATATATTTTCGACGTGAAAATGTTCCGATACAACTTTTGAACCAGGATAGTTAGAGAGATGATTTTTTCTGGGATGTACGTGGATCGGGGAATGGATTGTGGGAAATAACTTGCCATGACCGAGGTGTCCTCGAATTTTTTTTTTTTTCGAAAAAAATTTTCTGATTGTGGAATTTTCTCAAATTTGATTTGGTTGCCTCCTAATGTGTTCTAAAAGAGTAAATCAGTAATCGGAATCGAAAAATATTTTTCGGATTTTTTTTTTTTTCGAAAAAAATTTTCTGATCGTGGAATTTCCTCAAATTCGATTTGGTTGCCTTCTAATGTGTTTTTAAAGCGTAAATCAGTAATCAGAATCAATATTCATTGTCGACTTTAATTTTTATAAGGAAAAATGTTCACGTCCTTAAACGCCTCCCCATCATCAGCCCGAGTCCAAGTCGATGTCAGTCCCGAGCGGACGGTGTCAGATACTACCTATCGCCGAGGTCTGGACTTGGCGAGATATTACGACGTGAAATGTTCCGATACAACTTTTGAACCAGGATAGTTAGAGAGATGATTTCTTCTATGTTGTACGTTGATTGTGGAATGAAATACGGAAAATAACTCGCCATGACCGAGGTGATTACGATTTTTTTTTTTTTTCGAAAAAAATTTTCTGATCGTGGAATTTTCTCAAATTTGATTTGGTTGCCTCCTTATATGTTCTAGTAGCGATAATCAACAATCAGAATCAAAATCCATGGTCGGGTTTGATTTTTATAAGGAAAAATGTTCACGTCCTTTTTTACAACCCCGACTCATTGACGATGTTAGAACCGAGCCGGCGGTGTCAGATACGACCGATCGCCCCGGTCCCGATCGTCATTTACGTTGTGCATCGGTCTGCCCGAGATTACGTGGTGCATCGGTATGATCGAGTTTACGTGGTGCATCGGTAAGATCCAATTCACGTTCTGCATCGGTAAGATCCAATTCACGTTCTGCATCGGTAAGATCCAGTTCACGTGGTGCATCGGTAAGATGGAGATTACGTGGTGCATCGGTAAGATCGAGATTACGTGGTGCATCGGTAAGATCTACTTTACGTTCTGCATCGGTCTGCCCTTGTTTACGTGGTGCATCGGTAAGATCGAGATTACGTGAAGCATCGGTATGATCGAGTTTACGTTCTGCATCGGTCTGCCCGATATTACGTGGTGCATCGGTCTGCCCTAGTTTACGTGGTGCATCGGTTTGGACTTAGAGATATATTTTCGACGTGAAAATGTTCCGATACAACTTTTGAACCAGGATAGTTAGAGAGATGATTTTTTCTGGGATGTACGTGGATCGGGGAATGGATTGTGGGAAATAACTTGCCATGACCGAGGTGTCCTCGAATTTTTTTTTTTTTCGAAAAAAATTTTCTGATTGTGGAATTTTCTCAAATTTGATTTGGTTGCCTCCTAATGTGTTCTAAAAGAGTAAATCAGTAATCGGAATCGAAAAATATTTTTCGGATTTTTTTTTTTTTCGAAAAAAATTTTCTGATCGTGGAATTTCCTCAAATTCGATTTGGTTGCCTTCTAATGTGTTTTTAAAGCGTAAATCAGTAATCAGAATCAATATTCATTGTCGACTTTAATTTTTATAAGGAAAAATGTTCACGTCCTTAAACGCCTCCCCATCATCAGCCCGAGTCCAAGTCGATGTCAGTCCCGAGCGGACGGTGTCAGATACTACCTATCGCCGAGGTCTGGACTTGGCGAGATATTACGACGTGAAATGTTCCGATACAACTTTTGAACCAGGATAGTTAGAGAGATGATTTCTTCTATGTTGTACGTTGATTGTGGAATGAAATACGGAAAATAACTCGCCATGACCGAGGTGATTACGATTTTTTTTTTTTTTCGAAAAAAATTTTCTGATCGTGGAATTTTCTCAAATTTGATTTGGTTGCCTCCTTATATGTTCTAGTAGCGATAATCAACAATCAGAATCAAAATCCATGGTCGGGTTTGATTTTTATAAGGAAAAATGTTCACGTCCTTTTTTACAACCCCGACTCATTGACGATGTTAGAACCGAGCCGGCGGTGTCAGATACGACCGATCGCCCCGGTCCCGATCGTCATTTACGTTGTGCATCGGTCTGCCCGAGATTACGTGGTGCATCGGTATGATCGAGTTTACGTGGTGCATCGGTAAGATCCAATTCACGTTCTGCATCGGTAAGATCCAATTCACGTTCTGCATCGGTAAGATCCAGTTCACGTGGTGCATCGGTAAGATGGAGATTACGTGGTGCATCGGTAAGATCGAGATTACGTGGTGCATCGGTAAGATCTACTTTACGTTCTGCATCGGTCTGCCCTTGTTTACGTGGTGCATCGGTAAGATCGAGATTACGTGAAGCATCGGTATGATCGAGTTTACGTTCTGCATCGGTCTGCCCGATATTACGTGGTGCATCGGTCTGCCCTAGTTTACGTGGTGCATCGGTTTGGACTTAGAGATATATTTTCGACGTGAAAATGTTCCGATACAACTTTTGAACCAGGATAGTTAGAGAGATGATTTTTTCTGGGATGTACGTGGATCGGGGAATGGATTGTGGGAAATAACTTGCCATGACCGAGGTGTCCTCGAATTTTTTTTTTTTTCGAAAAAAATTTTCTGATTGTGGAATTTTCTCAAATTTGATTTGGTTGCCTCCTAATGTGTTCTAAAAGAGTAAATCAGTAATCGGAATCGAAAAATATTTTTCGGATTTTTTTTTTTTTCGAAAAAAATTTTCTGATCGTGGAATTTCCTCAAATTCGATTTGGTTGCCTTCTAATGTGTTTTTAAAGCGTAAATCAGTAATCAGAATCAATATTCATTGTCGACTTTAATTTTTATAAGGAAAAATGTTCACGTCCTTAAACGCCTCCCCATCATCAGCCCGAGTCCAAGTCGATGTCAGTCCCGAGCGGACGGTGTCAGATACTACCTATCGCCGAGGTCTGGACTTGGCGAGATATTACGACGTGAAATGTTCCGATACAACTTTTGAACCAGGATAGTTAGAGAGATGA
>NC_059508.1:35337135-35342135 GCF_914767665.1 Harmonia axyridis
TTTCAAGCATTCAAGTCGCAGCAGCGGACCCTTCCAACGGAGAGAGGGGACTCCTAAACCACCATCCTGGACAGAAGCATGGAAGTAACCATTTGGAGTATCATGAGGTAAGTGCAGCCATTTTCTAATATACAACCTTATCTTTCTATCTATTTTCTTCAGGTACCCGAAACGGACTCTGGACATGACCAGTTTATATGTCAGCCCTGGGATCAGTACATTTCTGAGAGCCCACATCCTTTGTTGTGGCTTGAGTGGCGCCTTGCTGATACTGGTGAGTTGTTTTTCCAGTATTTCAATTTGATTTTGTTTAGAGGCGCCTTCTGATGTGAACAACACCCCCAAGTATTCCCATTCGTCCGTTCTTTTTAATGCTCTTAATGTAGTACCTTGGATTTTAAATGTACAATACGGATCTATCGCGATCTTTTTCATTTTTGGTATTGTTTTAATCGCTATTGTGGAGCTTTTGCCTTGGTTAATCTCCAGGCCACAGTTCTTCAAAAATTCAGCGGTGTTGTCCATCAGGGTCTGCAATCCTTTTTCAGTTGAAGCCATCAATACCAGGTCGTCTGCAAATGCCAGCACATTTATTATTGATCCCTCCATTTCGGCTCCTATTTCTTTGGGGATCTGCTTAAGCATTGCATCTATTACCAGATTAAACAATATGGGCGAGAGTGGATCACCCTGCTTGACCCCGCACGTCGGGTGTATTCTTGCGGAACACCAACCTGCGTGGTCAATCACGGTCTCACTTGAATCATAAATCGCCCTTAAGTAGTTCACCATCGCATCAGGTAGTCCTTTGGCACGTAAGATGTTAATGATAGCATTAATAGAGATAGAATCAAAGGCTTTGGCCATATCTATTACCGCCAGGAATAGCTTCTTTGTCTTCTTTCTATGTTGAGTTAGCACCATATCCAGTAACGCTATGTTCTCTGCGCATCCATTTGTTTTTCTGAACGCTCTTTGTCTCTCGTCCATTTCAATTTTGCTTAGGCGGTTTGCAAAAACTTTGTGAAACAGTCTTACCATAACTGATGACATTGTTAAAGGACGATATAAGCCTGGATCTTCGGCATTTTTCTTTTTCGGTATAAGAACGGTTCTCGACAAGCATAGATGTTGTGGTAGTTGTCCGCACCACATGAACAATGAGAACAAACGCGCAAGGATGTCGTGTGGAACCTCCTTTAACTTTTTATTTGTTAAACCGTCTGGTCCGGGTGCCGAGGAACCTTTCGGTAGAGCCACCTTAATTTCCAATTCAGTAATTGGGTTCCACAGATCTTCTTCAACTCTGTGCGCCTTAGGTAGATTCGGCGATGATCTAATGTCACGCGTGAAGACCGCTTTCCAATACGGTTCCATGATGTTCTTATTCATTCCTTCATTCCGCTCCAGATCATCTTCCAATATCCTTTTCACACATTTTCCTGGCTTTTTCTTCCACATATCCTGTACCCTTGCATAGTCCTCACGCCTCTTCTTCTTTTTTGATGAATTGTTTGTGTTCGGCGGGTTATTTAAGTTATTTGAGTTTTTCTTTTTATTTACAGGTGGGAACGTTTCTAGCAGGTATGCTGTGATCTCAGTGAGGACCCTAGGTATTGGTTGATCCTTCACCATGTAGCAGATCCTATTCATCCATACTGCATTAAAGCCACTATGTGTTAGTGGTGGCAAATTAACCAGATGTTCGGTAAGTATATTTCTAACTTTGTCATTAGAATCTTCATCTCTGGTATTCTCTCTCGATACCTCATCCACTGCCTGTTCCTGTTCACTGTCACTACCATTACTTGCATCTACTCCCTCTTTCAGATATTCTTGGACCAAGTTTTTATATTCTTGTTGTCTACGCTGTCCTTTAATAGATTCCAATGTTCTATTGAAATGTTTAATCAATTCCTGATTTATGAATCTATATCCTTCCTTGGTCAGTTGTGCTTCCTTTCTGGCCATCAATCTCTTTTCTTCTTCTGTCCATCTTTCCTTCTTATTTTCCTGTTTTTGCAGCTGCCTGACGTCATTTGCATCTGCATGGGCACGCCTTTCATGCACACCTCTTCCAGTGGCAGTTGTAAATCTCCTGTCGCAGTTGGAGAATCTACAGGGGTAAGTATTGTCCGAGTTGGAAGTGGACGGTCCAGGGTTAACTGGTAATACCGGGGTGGCACGGTCAGTGGACCGGCCATTATTTTCCATCCGAGGCTTTTTTGTATTTTTCATCTCCGGTATTCACGGGTCGAGGGGGGGAGAACCCCAGGACCCAGGGTGCCATTGCCTGCTATCAGCCGTCCGTTTGACTGGACGTTACCGACTCTCACCACGAGGAGGTTGCAGGTTGGACTTAAGAGAGTCATAGTTACTCCCGCCGTTTACCCGCGCTTTTTTGAATTTCTTCACGTTGACATTCAGAGCACTGGGCAGAAATCACATTGCGTCAACACCCGCTGGGGCCATCGCAATGCTTTGTTTTAATTAGACAGTCGGATTCTCCCAGTCCGTGCCAGTTCTGAGTTGATTGTTAGATGACGGCCGCAGAGATTACCCAGAGCACCCTTGCGAGCACTCACGGGGTCTCGAAGCTTGACGATTCCGCGGGAGGCCAAGACGCGGGACCGAGCTCGGATCAAACGTAACGCAAGCGAAACGCATCACCTCGCCCAGGCCCGGTACGTTAGCCGTGACCCACTTCCCCAACAAGCCCGACACGCCACAATCCTCAGAGCCAATCCTTATCCCGAAGTTACGGATCTAATTTGCCGACTTCCCTTACCTACATTATTCTATCGACTAGAGGCTCTTTACCTTGGAGACCAGCTGCGGATATGGGTACGAGCCGGCGCGACGCCTACACGTGGCCCTCTCCCGGATTTTCAAGGTCCGAGGAGAAGATCCGGACACCGCCGCAAATGCGGTGCTCTTCGCGTTCCAAACCATATCTCCCTGCTAGAGGATTCCATGGAACTCGAACGCTTATGCAGAAAAGAAAACTCTTCCCGGATCTCTCGACGGCGTCTCCGGGTCCTTTTGGGTTGCCCCGACGAACTCTCTTACGAGGGCCCGGTTTAATTTCGGTTCCGCTGCCGGGTTCCGGAATAGGAACCGGATTCCCTTTCGCCCGACGGGCGTGCGTCACGCGTCAAGATGCATAGCATTTCTGCCACCACTTATAAACACGATTAACAACGCCACATCAACATCGGCTTTCGCCTAGGGCTTAGGATCGACTGACTCGTGTGCAACGGCTGTTCACACGAAACCCTTCTCCACCTCAGCTCTCCAGGGCCTCGCTGGAGTATTTGCTACTACCACCAAGATCTGCACCGAAGGCGGCTCCAGACGGCCTCACGGCCAGCCCTTCTGCGCTCACCTCCGCGACCCTCCTACTCATCAGGGCTTCATGACCGCCCCGAAGGGCGACCGCACATGCCACTGACGGCCGAGTATAAGCACGACGCTTCAGCGCCATCCATTTTCAGGGCTAGTAACTTCGGCAGGTGAGTTGTTACACACTCCTTGGCGGATTCCGACTTCCATGGCCACCGTCCTGCTGTCTTAAGTTACCAACGCCTTTCATGGTATCCCATAAGCGTCGATTTAGGCGCTTTAACTCGGCGTTTGGTTCATCCCACAGCGCCAGTTCTGCTTACCAAAAATGGCCCACTTGGCACTCTGATCCGAAATCTCGCGGCTTCACATTCAAGCAAGCCGGAGATCTCACCCATTTAAAGTTTGAGAATAGGTTGAGGTCGTTTCGACCCCAATGCCTCTAATCATTCGCTTTACCGGATGAGACTCGTATGCAACGAGCGCCAGCTATCCTGAGGGAAACTTCGGAGGGAACCAGCTACTAGATGGTTCGATTAGTCTTTCGCCCCTATACCCAGTTCCGACGATCGATTTGCACGTCAGAATCGCTACGGACCTCCATCAGGGTTTCCCCTGACTTCGTCCTGACCAGGCATAGTTCACCATCTTTCGGGTCCCAGCGTGTACGCTCTTGGTGCGCCTCCTCTCGCAATGAGAATGAGGCGCCCCGGGAATGCGGGTCAGTCATGGAGACCGACCATCTTCCCTTAGTTCACATAAAGTGAACCGTTACTTTCATTGCGCCTTTAGGTTTAGTGATTCCCAATGACTCGCGCACACGCTAGACTCCTTGGTCCGTGTTTCAAGACGGGTCCTGAAAGTACCCAAAGCAATAGCGTCGCTGATCGGCGTTTCAAGAGGTCTGTCCAAGAACACCGCGGCGAACAGTCGCAAACGGACGGAATCGGCACTAGGTCCGATCGCCATCACAATTCACATACTTGCCACGGGCCGGACGCGAACTAAGTCGCGGCCTCCCGCCATCAGTAAACCGTCGAGCGAGCTGTTCGGAAACCCAGTGTCCGTAAACATCGGAAAATCCGAGCTCACGGGCTACACTCGAGACCGTAGAACAGCACCCAACGGATCGCGACGACCTACTAGGGGAGAAGTGCACGCGTCCGAAGCCGGAGATGAACCGAAGGGAACAGCCAACGCGAACGTCGCCGTTTCCACAGTCAGTAAATCCCAACAACAGGCGCGAATGAATCTCCCCATTCGACCTTTCGGGTTTCTCAGGTTTACCCCTGAACGGTTTCACGTACTCTTGAACTCTCTCTTCAAAGTTCTTTTCAACTTTCCCTCACGGTACTTGTTCGCTATCGGTCTCGTGGTTATATTTAGCCTTAGATGGAGTTTACCACCCACTTAGGGCTGCACTCTCAAGCAACCCGACTCTAAGAAGAGATCCTCTAGCAAGCCGCAGCGGTCGCTACGGGCCTGGCACCCTCTATGGGCGATGGCCCCATTCAAGATGGACTTGAACGCGCCGCGAACTCGCCAGATAATGGATCCTTCCAAACACCACATCTCCCGGCGACCGGTTACGATCGCGGGATTCAGTGCTGGGCTAATCCCTGTTCGCTCGCCGCTACTAAGGGAATCCTAGTTAGTTT
>NC_059508.1:35347135-35354348 GCF_914767665.1 Harmonia axyridis
CAAACCTTATCCCCTATATATGTCAGGAGAACCCAAGGTTCCCCTCCAGACACGATTTAGCAAACTTTTCCCGATCGATCCGACCCACCGAGGCCGTCTCGACCGTCCGCTGCGCCTACTAGGGCCGATTTCTTCGGACTCCGATCAGAAAATATACCGATGCATGTCGTTAACACCTAGTCCGCCTCGTCCGATCTATCTAAACAGTCTCGACGCACCCAACACTCTTTCAAAGTCGGATTACTCGGACTCAATCTGAAAATGGACCGATGCATGACGTCAACACTTAGCCCGCCTCGTCTGATCTATCTAAGCCATCTCGACCCACCCAACACGCCTTCCAAGTCGGATCACTCGGACTTCGATCTGAAAATCTCCGGACTCATTTTTATGAATATCCCCAGTCAGTAAGAACGTTATTTCGCCAATATATACCAACAATAAACCATATTCCAATAGCTGAACCAAAAATATAATTCCCGATCCAAACGTTCTGCATCGCCCAACGCGACCACCTTCCCTATATATGTCAGGAGAGCACAGGGTTCCCCTCCAGACAACACTTACGCTCTATCCCCGACTCTCGGTCGATCGATAGGCCAGGTCAGCGGTGTCTGTTTCGGCCGAAGCTCGGACTTTGGTCAAAATGTTCCGATACAAAATTTGAACCAAGATAGATACAGATATGATTCCTTCTTAAATATACGTTGATTATCGAACAGAATATGGTAAATATTTTGCGATGACCGAGGATTTCATGAATTTTTTTTTTTTTTCGAAAAAATTTTCTATTATCGGAATTTCCTCAAATTTCATTTGGTTGCCTCCTAATGCTTATTAAAAATGATAATCAACAATCAGAATCATTATTTATCATTTATTTCAATTTTTATAATGAAAAACGTTCACGTCCTTTCGCGCCTCTCGATCGTCGTTTACGTGATGCATCGGTCAGCCCTAGTTTACGTGGTGCATCGGTAAGATCGAGTTCACGTTCTGCATCGGTCTGCCCGAGTTTACGTGGTGCATCGGTAAGATCGAGATTACGTGGTGCATCGGTAAGATCGAGTTCACGTTCTGCATCGGTCTGCCTGAGTTTACGTGGTGCATCGGTATGATCGAGTTTACGTTCTGCATCGGTGTGATCTAGTTTACGTTGTGCATCGGTAAGATCGAGATTACGTGAAGCATCGGTATGATCGAGTTTACGTTCTGCATCGGTCTGGACTCTGAGATATATTTTCGACGTGAAAATGTTCCGATACAACTTTTGAACCAGGATAGTTAGAGAGATGATTTTTTCTGGGATGTACGTTGATTGGGGAATGGATTGTGGAAAATAACTTGCCATGACCGAGGTGTTCTCGAATTTTTTTTTTTTTTCGAAAAATATTTTCTGATTTTGGATTTCACTCAAATTTGATTTCGTTGCCTTCTAATGTGTTCTAAAAGAGTAAATCAGTAATCAGAATCGAAAAATATTTTTCGGATTTTTTTTTTTTTGAAAAAAAATTTTCTGATTTTGGAATTTCCTCAAATTTGATTTGGTTGCCTTCTAATGTGTTTTTAAAGCGTAAATCAGTAATCAGAATCAATATTCATTGTCGACTTTAATTTTTATAAGGAAAAATGTTCACGTCCTTAAACGCCTCCCCATCATTAGCCCGAGTCCAAGTCGATGTCAGTCCCGAGCGGACGGTGTCAGATACTACCTATCGCCCCGGTCTGGACTTGGCGAGGTATTTCGACGTGAAATGTTCCGATACAACTTTTGAACCAAGATAGTTAGAGAGATGATTTCTTCTATGTTGTACGTTGATTGTGGAATGGATTGTGGGAAATAACTTGCCATGACCCAGGTGTTCTTGAATTTTTTTTTTTTTCGAAAAAAATTTTCTGATCTTGAAATTTCCTCAAATCTGATTGCGTTGCCTTCTAATGTGTACTAAAAGAGTAAATCAGTAATCAGAATCAATATTCATTGTCGACTTTAATTTTTATAAGGAAAAATGTTCACGTCCTTAAACGCCTCTCCATCGTTACCCCGACTCCAAGACGATGTTAGACCGGAGCGGACGGTGTCAAATGCGACCGATCTCCCCGGTCTGGACTTAGCGAGATATTCCGACGTGAAATGTTCCGATACAAAAATTTAACTGTGATAGTTAGAGAGATGGTTCCTTTTGTGATGTACGTTGATTGTGTAATAGAATATGGAAATAAACTTGAGATGACCGAGGTCTTCTGGGATTTTTTTTTTTTTTCGAAAAATATTTTTCGATTTCGGAAATCCCTCAAATTTCATTGAGATATGTCCTAATGTGTTCTTAAAACTTAAATCAACAATCAGAATTAATATCCAAAAGTTATTTCATTTTTTATAAGGAAAAACGTTCACGTCCTTTCCGCTCCCAAAAAGTGAGATATCATAGAAAATATCGCTATATTTGTTGTTTACGGCCATACCACGCTGAAATTGCCAGTTCTCGTCAGAACACTGAAGCCAAGCAGCGTCGGGCGCGGTTAGTACTTGGATGGGTGACCGCTTGGGAACACCGCGTGCTGTAAGCTTTTTTTTTACGTTCTGCATCGGTCTGCCGAGATAACGTGGTGCATCGGTATGATCGAGTTTACGTTCTGCATCGGTAAGATCGAGATTACGTGATGCATCGGTAAGATTGAGATTACGTGGTGCATCGGTAAGATCGAGTTTACGTGGTGCATCGGTAAGATCCAATTCACGTTCTGCATCGGTAAGATCCAGTTCACGTGGTGCATCGGTAAGATCGAGATTACGTGGTGCATCGGTAAGATCGAGTTTACGTGGTGCATCGGTAAGATCCAATTCACGTTCTGCATCGGTAAGATCCAGTTCACGTGGTGCATCGGTAAGATTGAGATTACGTGGTGCATCGGTAAGATCGAGTTTACGTGGTGCATCGGTAAGATCCAATTCACGTTCTGCATCGGTAAGATCCAGTTCACGTGGTGCATCGGTAAGATTGAGATTACGTGGTGCATCGGTAAGATCGAGTTTACGTGGTGCATCGGTAAGATCCAATTCACGTTCTGCATCGGTAAGATCCAGTTCACGTGGTGCATCGGTAAGATCGAGATTACGTGGTGCATCGGTAAGATCGAGTTTACGTGGTGCATCGGTAAGATCCAATTCACGTTCTGCATCGGTAAGATCCAGTTCACGTGGTGCATCGGTAAGATTGAGATTACGTGGTGCATCGGTAAGATCCAGTTCACGTGGTGCATCGGTAAGATGGAGATTACGTGGTGCATCGGTAAGATCGAGATTACGTGGTGCATCGGTAAGATCTACTTTACGTTCTGCATCGGTCTGCCCTTGTTTACGTGGTGCATCGGTAAGATCGAGATTACGTGAAGCATCGGTATGATCGAGTTTACGTTCTGCATCGGTCTGCCCGATATTACGTGGTGCATCGGTCTGCCCTAGTTTACGTGGTGCATCGGTTTGGACTTAGAGATATATTTTCGACGTGAAAATGTTCCGATACAACTTTTGAACCAGGATAGTTAGAGAGATGATTTTTTCTGGGATGTACGTGGATCGGGGAATGGATTGTGGGAAATAACTTGCCATGACCGAGGTGTCCTCGAATTTTTTTTTTTTTTCGAAAAAAATTTTCTGATTGTGGAATTTTCTCAAATTTGATTTGGTTGCCTCCTAATGTGTTCTAAAAGAGTAAATCAGTAATCGGAATCGAAAAATATTTTTCGGATTTTTTTTTTTTTCGAAAAAAATTTTCTGATCGTGGAATTTCCTCAAATTCGATTTGGTTGCCTTCTAATGTGTTTTTAAAGCGTAAATCAGTAATCAGAATCAATATTCATTGTCGACTTTAATTTTTATAAGGAAAAATGTTCACGTCCTTAAACGCCTCCCCATCATCAGCCCGAGTCCAAGTCGATGTCAGTCCCGAGCGGACGGTGTCAGATACTACCTATCGCCGAGGTCTGGACTTGGCGAGATATTACGACGTGAAATGTTCCGATACAACTTTTGAACCAGGATAGTTAGAGAGATGATTTCTTCTATGTTGTACGTTGATTGTGGAATGAAATACGGAAAATAACTCGCCATGACCGAGGTGATTACGATTTTTTTTTTTTTTCGAAAAAAATTTTCTGATCGTGGAATTTTCTCAAATTTGATTTGGTTGCCTCCTTATATGTTCTAGTAGCGATAATCAACAATCAGAATCAAAATCCATGGTCGGGTTTGATTTTTATAAGGAAAAATGTTCACGTCCTTTTTTACAACCCCGACTCATTGACGATGTTAGAACCGAGCCGGCGGTGTCAGATACGACCGATCGCCCCGGTCCCGATCGTCATTTACGTTGTGCATCGGTCTGCCCGAGATTACGTGGTGCATCGGTATGATCGAGTTTACGTGGTGCATCGGTAAGATCCAATTCACGTTCTGCATCGGTAAGATCCAATTCACGTTCTGCATCGGTAAGATCCAGTTCACGTGGTGCATCGGTAAGATGGAGATTACGTGGTGCATCGGTAAGATCGAGATTACGTGGTGCATCGGTAAGATCTACTTTACGTTCTGCATCGGTCTGCCCTTGTTTACGTGGTGCATCGGTAAGATCGAGATTACGTGAAGCATCGGTATGATCGAGTTTACGTTCTGCATCGGTCTGCCCGATATTACGTGGTGCATCGGTCTGCCCTAGTTTACGTGGTGCATCGGTTTGGACTTAGAGATATATTTTCGACGTGAAAATGTTCCGATACAACTTTTGAACCAGGATAGTTAGAGAGATGATTTTTTCTGGGATGTACGTGGATCGGGGAATGGATTGTGGGAAATAACTTGCCATGACCGAGGTGTCCTCGAATTTTTTTTTTTTTCGAAAAAAATTTTCTGATTGTGGAATTTTCTCAAATTTGATTTGGTTGCCTCCTAATGTGTTCTAAAAGAGTAAATCAGTAATCGGAATCGAAAAATATTTTTCGGATTTTTTTTTTTTTCGAAAAAAATTTTCTGATCGTGGAATTTCCTCAAATTCGATTTGGTTGCCTTCTAATGTGTTTTTAAAGCGTAAATCAGTAATCAGAATCAATATTCATTGTCGACTTTAATTTTTATAAGGAAAAATGTTCACGTCCTTAAACGATATCCCATCATCAGCCCGAGTCCAAGTCGATGTCAGTCCCGAGCGGACGGTGTCAGATACTACCTATCGCCGAGGTCTGGACTTGGCGAGATATTACGACGTGAAATGTTCCGATACAACTTTTGAACCAGGATAGTTAGAGAGATGATTTCTTCTATGTTGTACGTTGATTGTGGAATGAAATACGGAAAATAACTCGCCCATGACCGAGGTGATTACGATTTTTTTTTTTTTTCGAAAAAAATTTTCTGATCGTGGAATTTTCTCAAATTTGATTTGGTTGCCTCCTTATATGTTCTAGTAGCGATAATCAACAATCAGAATCAAAATCCATGGTCGGGTTTGATTTTTATAAGGAAAAATGTTCACGTCCTTTTTTACAACCCCGACTCATTGACGATGTTAGAACCGAGCCGGCGGTGTCAGATACGACCGATCGCCCCGGTCCCGATCGTCATTTACGTTGTGCATCGGTCTGCCCGAGATTACGTGGTGCATCGGTCTGGACTTAGAGATATATTTTCGACGTGAAAATGTTCCGATACAACTTTTGAACTAGGATAGTTAGAGAGATGATTTTTTCTGGGATGTACGTTGATTGGGGAATGGATTGTGGGAAATAACTTGCCATGACCGAGGTGTTCTCGAATTTTTTTTTTTTTTTCGAAAAAAATTTTCTGATTGTGGAATTTTCTCAAATTTGATTTGGTTGCCTCCTAATGTGTTCTAATAGCGATAATCAACAATCAGAATCAAAATCCATGGTCGGGTTTGATTTTTATAAGGAATAATGTTCACGTCCTTTTTCGCCTATGTTCTTTTTCGACGTGAAAAGTTCCGATACAACTTTTGAACCAGGATAGTTAGAGAGATGATTTTTTCTGGGATGTATGTTGATTGACGTACGAAACTTGGAAAAAAAATAGAAAAGACCGAGGTACTCTAGAAAAAAAATTTATTGAAAATATTTTTTTGATTTCGGAATTAATTCGAAATTCATTCAGATGTCTTCTATCAATATCGCGAAAGAAAAATCAATAATCAGAATCGATATTCATCTAAGATTATTTCCTTTTGGATTGTGTTAACATTCGGTACGATCTTGTCTACGTGATGCATCGGTTTGTTTCTCGGCTCTTGTGAGCAAGTTGGACACTCGAGACGGCCTCCATCGATCGGATTAGGCGGGCTTTAATGTTAACGTGCTGCATCGGTGTGATCTTGTTTACGTCATGCATCGGTATAGCTTTAAATCGCGCCGTAAAGTCGTTCACGTCATGCATCGGTATCTTAAATCGCGCCGAAAAGTCGTTCACGTCATGCATCGGTATCTTAAATCGCGCCGTAAAGTCGTTCACGTCATGCATCGGTATCTTAAATCGAGCCGAAAAGTCGTTCACGTCATGCATCGGTGGCACAAAAAAAAAGACGCCGATGCATGACGTGAGCCGACTTTTCGGCGCGATTTAAGATACCGATGCATGACGTGAACGACTTTACGGCGCGATTTAAGATACCGATGCATGACGTGAACCGACTTTTCGGCATGAAGTCAGCTAAAATTATCGTGTGCATCTTGGGTCGGTCCACGTACCGTAGATCAGAGAGGGACGACGTACATACATCGGATACATTTGTATCCAACAAGTTACGATCGTCGTCTGATCCAGCGGTAATCGGACCTACTCTCGTGAATTTATTTTGCCCCTTGAATAATTTTGTACCGATGCACGACGTGAAGTCGACTTTTCGGCATGGTTTAAGCTAAAATTATCGTGTGCATCTTGGGTAGGCCCACTTACTACAGATCAGAGAGGGACGACGTACATACATCGGATACATTCGTATCCAACAAGTTACAATCGTCGTCTGATCCAGCGGTAATCGGACCTACTCTCGTGAATTTATTTTGCCCCTTGAATAACTTTGTACCGATGCACGACGTGAAGTCGACTTTCCGGCATGGTTTAAGCTAAAATTATCGTGTGCATCTTTCATTTTACTCATCACATAGTCTGATGCATTTGATGACATTTACCCTTGTGAGTTAT
>NC_059508.1:35354548-35357048 GCF_914767665.1 Harmonia axyridis
AGAATGAGGCGCCCCGGGAATGCGGGTCAGTCATGGAGACCGACCATCTTCCCTTAGTTCACATAAAGTGAACCGTTACTTTCATTGCGCCTTTAGGTTTAGTGATTCCCAATGACTCGCGCACACGCTAGACTCCTTGGTCCGTGTTTCAAGACGGGTCCTGAAAGTACCCAAAGCAATAGCGTCGCTGATCGGCGTTTCAAGAGGTCTGTCCAAGAACACCGCGGCGAACAGTCGCAAACGGACGGAATCGGCACTAGGTCCGATCGCCATCACAATTCACATACTTGCCACGGGCCGGACGCGAACTAAGTCGCGGCCTCCCGCCATCAGTAAACCGTCGAGCGAGCTGTTCGGAAACCCAGTGTCCGTAAACATCGGAAAATCCGAGCTCACGGGCTACACTCGAGACCGTAGAACAGCACCCAACGGATCGCGACGACCTACTAGGGGAGAAGTGCACGCGTCCGAAGCCGGAGATGAACCGAAGGGGAACAGCCAACGCGAACGTCGCCGTTTCCACAGTCAGTAAATCCCAACAACAGGCGCGAATGAATCTCCCCATTCGACCTTTCGGGTTTCTCAGGTTTACCCCTGAACGGTTTCACGTACTCTTGAACTCTCTCTTCAAAGTTCTTTTCAACTTTCCCTCACGGTACTTGTTCGCTATCGGTCTCGTGGTTATATTTAGCCTTAGATGGAGTTTACCACCCACTTAGGGCTGCACTCTCAAGCAACCCGACTCTAAGAAGAGATCCTCTAGCAAGCCGCAGCGGTCGCTACGGGCCTGGCACCCTCTATGGGCGATGGCCCCATTCAAGATGGACTTGAACGCGCCGCGAACTCGCCAGATAATGGATCCTTCCAAACACCACATCTCCCGGCGACCGGTTACGATCGCGGGATTCAGTGCTGGGCTAATCCCTGTTCGCTCGCCGCTACTAAGGGAATCCTAGTTAGTTTCTTTTCCTCCGCTTAATAATATGCTTAAATTCAGCGGGTAGTCTCACCTGTCCTGAGGTCGTATGTTCAAATCATCGAAACGTTCCGAAACTAACCTTTGGCGGCTCATAAAATCACGTACCTTACGCGAGGGAGTTAGCCTACTCAAAGGCGTCTATTATCTCCTGCTCCGTATGGCGGATCATGCGAATCCAAGCAAAGTGCTTCGGTGTTTCGGGGGTGCGCTCATGAAAGCTCATCCGCAACGCGCGACAACTGGCACATTAAAGCGATCGGACGTCGTTCAGATTTCTCGGACACGACGATCGCATGTCTACAGTCATGGGCGCAGATCGAGCAATACCACGACACCACAATATATGCTTTCGCAATTCAAGACGGCGCGTTACGAAAACAACTCCTCATCATTCCAACACACGAGGCGTCGAAACGACAGAACGTTGATCGTCACGCGGCAAACCGTCCAACTCGCCCAAATGACCTTCGGTACAGGATCAACGTTAGACGACCTTTACGTCGTCACTTCGTCAAGCCATAACGTCTGGCCGGGGCAGTCTTTGTAATGGAACCGACCCTCAGTCAGGAGTGGTCCGAGGACAGTGTCCGAGGACCGCAATGTGCGTTCGAAATGTCGATGTTCATGTGTCCTGCAGTTCGCATGTTGACGCGCAATTAGCTGCGTTCTTCATCGACCCACGAGCCAAGTGATCCACCGTTCAGGGTAATCTTTTATGTTCGATTTCTCGGTACTAGTCGCAATGGACTTTCCCTCGAAATACGAGACGCCAACTGCGAACCTCCTCGAGAATGACATTCCAATGACTGAGACGACCCACTGAAGGGTCAATACGTCAGTCGATCGGCGCAAAATCTTCGGTTCAACTAGTTTGCGTACTAATCTAGTGACAATTATCGTAAAAAATTCGGACGGAGACAAACGTCGCAGACAATCCCGAAAGAGCATAAAAACGCTAATGTAACGGGCGTCGCACAACGTCGACGTCTTCGTCCCTGGAATAGATCGTCCTACCGAAGTCCGTAGACAACGGTAACGACTGATCGATTTCGGGCGAGAATCTTTAAAACCTGCAGCCGGCTCCTCGTTCCGTGCCAAACACGAAACTTCGCCCAGCCACGAACGCGGCAATCCAAGCGCTTCGAATCCTTATTCCGAGCACATCACGAGACTTCGCCCAACTACGAACGTCAGCATAAGCAGCCGGCTCCTCGTTCCATCAAGGAACTTCGCCCAACCACAAACGCCGACATAAGCGGCCGGCTCCTCATTTCGTGAGCATCTCTAAACATGGACCTACAACGAAGGCTGCACACACGTGCGGCCGGCTCCTCGTTTCGAGGATATCACAAGACTTCGCCCAACCACGAACGTCAGCATAAGCAGCCGGCTCCTCGTTCCGTCAAGGAACTTCGCCCAACCACAAACGCCGACATAGGCGGCCGGCTCCTCATCTCGTAAACATCACGAAACTTCGCCCAACCACACGAACGCAAAGCCAGCGGCCGGCTCCTCGTTCCG
>NC_059508.1:35359548-35374548 GCF_914767665.1 Harmonia axyridis
GAAAGTTTCTAGAAACAATCCCTCGCCAAGGCGTCCATATATAATACGAACCCCCGGCTATCAACTAATTTCTTATACACATTCCATCTCGACCCTTCGCTATACATGTGAATATAACGACACGGTGATTCGAGATTCAACAATATTGTCGCTCGGAACGAATTGAGTGGTTGCAAATTTTTTGTGAACATAACCCGCAACGGGCAGAGGATCACGATTTTAAGGTTGGTCGCTTAAAGGCCATTCGACTACAAAGAGACGAAGCGGACCGCGACCTCGCTGCATGAGGTTGACGAAAGCGACCCAAGATGCGAAAGCCGAAACCAACACACCTTGCCAGTACCCAAACGCCGAGGTCGGATTCGGGTCTACCACTTACCAACTGAATATCATCCTAAAAAGAACTCCAAACAGTCTAGGACAGGACCCATTCTCCACCCCTTCTATATATGTCAGGAGAACCCCGGATTCCCCTCCAGACACGATTTAGCAAACTTTTCCCGATCGATCCGACCCACCGAGGCCGTTTCGACCGTTCGCCGCGCCTACTAGAGCTGATTTCTTCGGACTCCGATCAGAAAATCCGCCGATGCATGTCGTTAACACCTAGTCCGCCTCGTCCGATCGATCGAGGCCGTTTCGACCGTTCGCCGCGCCTACTAGAGCTGATTTCTTCGGACTCCGATCAGAAAATCCGCCGATGCATGTCGTTAACACCTAGTCCGCCTCGTCCGATCGATCTAGGCCGTCTCGAACCACCCATCGCGCATCGAAAGTCGCATCTCTCGAACTCCGATCCGGAAATCGGCCGATGCATCACGTTAACTATTTCTTATATATCTAATATAATATACATGGAGACGGTAAGAATTCTTTAATCGAAGATATACATATACTTCTCATCAATATCCAAAAGCTTATCGAAAAATAAATTACTCAACTTTTACGTGAAGAATCGTTCACCCAAACCTTATCCCCTATATATGTCAGGAGAACCCAAGGTTCCCCTCCAGACACGATTTAGCAAACTTTTCCCGATCGATCCGACCCACCGAGGCCGTCTCGACCGTCCGCTGCGCCTACTAGGGCCGATTTCTTCGGACTCCGATCAGAAAATATACCGATGCATGTCGTTAACACCTAGTCCGCCTCGTCCGATCTATCTAAACAGTCTCGACGCACCCAACACTCTTTCAAAGTCGGATTACTCGGACTCAATCTGAAAATGGACCGATGCATGACGTCAACACTTAGCCCGCCTCGTCTGATCTATCTAAGCCATCTCGACCCACCCAACACGCCTTCCAAGTCGGATCACTCGGACTTCGATCTGAAAATCTCCGGACTCATTTTTATGAATATCCCCAGTCAGTAAGAACGTTATTTCGCCAATATATACCAACAATAAACCATATTCCAATAGCTGAACCAAAAATATAATTCCCGATCCAAACGTTCTGCATCGCCCAACGCGACCACCTTCCCTATATATGTCAGGAGAGCACAGGGTTCCCCTCCAGACAACACTTACGCTCTATCCCCGACTCTCGGTCGATCGATAGGCCAGGTCAGCGGTGTCTGTTTCGGCCGAAGCTCGGACTTGGTCAAAATGTTCCGATACAAAATTTGAACCAAGATAGATACAGATATGATTCCTTCTTAAATATACGTTGATTATCGAACAGAATATGGTAAATATTTTGCGATGACCGAGGATTTCATGAATTTTTTTTTTTTTTCGAAAAAATTTTCTATTATCGGAATTTCCTCAAATTTCATTTGGTTGCCTCCTAATGCTTATTAAAAAATGATAACCAACAATCAGAATCATTATTTATCATTTATTTCAATTTTTATAATGAAAAACGTTCACGTCCTTTCGCGCCTCTCGATCGTCGTTTACGTGATGCATCGGTCAGCCCTAGTTTACGTGGTGCATCGGTAAGATCGAGTTCACGTTCTGCATCGGTCTGCCGAGTTTACGTGGTGCATCGGTAAGATCGAGATTACGTGGTGCATCGGTAAGATCGAGTTCACGTTCTGCATCGGTCTGCCTGAGTTTACGTGGTGCATCGGTATGATCGAGTTTACGTTCTGCATCGGTGTGATCTAGTTTACGTTGTGCATCGGTAAGATCGAGATTACGTGAAGCATCGGTATGATCGAGTTTACGTTCTGCATCGGTCTGGACTCTGAGATATATTTTCGACGTGAAAATGTTCCGATACAACTTTTGAACCAGGATAGTTAGAGAGATGATTTTTTCTGGGATGTACGTTGATTGGGGAATGGATTGTGGAAAATAACTTGCCATGACCGAGGTGTTCTCGAATTTTTTTTTTTTTTCGAAAAATATTTTCTGATTTTGGATTTCACTCAAATTTGATTTCGTTGCCTTCTAATGTGTTCTAAAAGAGTAAATCAGTAATCAGAATCGAAAAATATTTTTCGGATTTTTTTTTTTTTGAAAAAAAATTTTCTGATTTTGGAATTCCTCAAATTTGATTTGGTTGCCTTCTAATGTGTTTTTAAAGCGTAAATCAGTAATCAGAATCAATATTCATTGTCGACTTTAATTTTTATAAGGAAAAATGTTCACGTCCTTAAACGCCTCCCCATCATTAGCCCGAGTCCAAGTCGATGTCAGTCCCGAGCGGACGGTGTCAGATACTACCTATCGCCCCGGTCTGGACTTGGCGAGGTATTTCGACGTGAAATGTTCCGATACAACTTTTGAACCAGGATAGTTAGAGAGATGATTTCTTCTATGTTGTACGTTGATTGTGGAATGGATTGTGGGAAATAACTTGCCATGACCCAGGTGTTCTTGAATTTTTTTTTTTTTTCGAAAAAAATTTTCTGATCTTGAAATTTCCTCAAATCTGATTGCGTTGCCTTCTAATGTGTACTAAAAGAGTAAATCAGTAATCAGAATCAATATTCATTGTCGACTTTAATTTTTATAAGGAAAAATGTTCACGTCCTTAAACGCCTCTCCATCGTTACCCCGACTCCAAGACGATGTTAGACCGGAGCGGACGGTGTCAAATGCGACCGATCTCCCCGGTCTGGACTTAGCGAGATATTCCGACGTGAAATGTTCCGATACAAAAATTTAACTGTGATAGTTAGAGAGATGGTTCCTTTTGTGATGTACGTTGATTGTGTAATAGAATATGGAAATAAACTTGAGATGACCGAGGTCTTCTTCGGGGTTTTTTTTTTTTTTTCGAAAAATATTTTTCGATTTCGGAAATCCCTCAAATTTCATTGAGATATGTCCTAATGTGTTCTTAAAACTTAAATCAACAATCAGAATTAATATCCAAAAGTTATTTCATTTTTTATAAGGAAAAACGTTCACGTCCTTTCCGCTCCCAAAAAGTGAGATATCATAGAAAATATCGCTATATTTGTTGTTTACGGCCATACCACGCTGAAATTGCCAGTTCTCGTCAGAACACTGTGCTGAGAGGTTATACCCAAAATCGCTCCGTAGAGATAGTTGTGGAATTTGTGAACGTTAAAACTGACCTGTGAAAGTGACCGTTGTGTTAGACCAGACGGCGCCAAGCCGCATTCCAGAGCCAAGAATAGACTGAGTGAGTGACGAAATTTTACCTGCTCGGGTCCGAAAGGCCCTGAAACGGCCGAGTTTCGCGTGAAACCGACCGCTTTTGAATTCCTTTTTGAAAGGAATTTCAAAAATTTTATCAGAACTTTATTAAAATGATGGACGACCAGGAAATGAAACTCCCTTCAGATTCATCTGATAATGAAACTGACCCCCCGAGAGTCGCCAAAAAGAGAAGTCGAGTTGGAGATGTGGAAAACCCAAACTTCACGCATCCAACAACATCTATCAGGAAAAGGAAGGACAAAAAGACAATCCCTGTAGAAATCAAAAATAAATTTAACTACCTCAATCCAAATGAGGTAGAAGTCAATGCAGCATCCGTTGAAATTAGAAAAAATCAACGGAAACCCCCGCCAATAGTGGTCAACGGCGTTTTCAAAAAACACAATAAAACGGTGGCCGACATAACGAAAGTTATAAATGGCAAATTTTATATTAAATACAGTGCCATGAACTCCACCGTCTACACCGAGACGGTAGAAGACAGAAGAAGTTAGAAAAATATTTTGATGAAAACGACGTAAAATACCACACTTACACCCCAAGGGAAGAAAAAACTCATGCTTTTACGCTGAGGGGACTGGATTCTGATCCAGACCTGGAAGAGATTAAAACTGAACTCCAGGAACTAGGAATTCCGGTTGTGGAAATCCACAAACTAAAAGCAACGAAATCACCGGCGTACATGGTCGTCACCGGAAATACGATAACGCTCCGGAAAATACAGAAGGAAGTCCGCGTTATTAATTATACAGCCGTTCGGTGGAACAAGTACTACACAAAAAGGGAAGTAATCCAATGTCACAACTGCCAGATGTGGGGACATGCCACGGCCAACTGCCATAGGACCCCAAACTGCCTCAAGTGCGCGGAAAATCACGCGACTCGCGAGTGCCCAAAATCTATGAATACGCCGGCAAAGTGCGCGAACTGTTTCGGGAGTCACCCCGCAAACAGTACCGATGTGCGCGATTTACGTGAACATCTGCAACCGCAGGGCGAGGAACGCCAAAACCGCCGCCCCTGCCGCCCCCAAAGTTTACCGCGAAGCTCCAATCCCGGCCGTGAATGTCTGGGAAGAAAGGAGAAAGGCCCAAGAGGCCAAACAAAAACCGGTAAGTGGCATGGCCAACCCCCAAACCACCCCCAAAACCCCAACTTCCCCCCCAACAAACAAAACTCATGACACAAATAACACAAATAACTTCCAAAACGCGTTTTACGAGCTGAAAAGCGAGTTCAACAGACTTAATCAATACGTGGACATACGACAACTACTGACAGACGTCAAAAGACTCAACCAGCAGCTGCAAAATGCAAGCCCCGCCGAAAGAAAGTACGTCATACTGGAATTCTTCCTCAATTTAAATGACTAAGTCATTAAAAATCGCGACTTGGAACGCGAATGGAGTCTCCCAAAAATTCCTGGAGATCTCCAATTTTCTAAATTACAACCAAATAGACATACTGACTATCAACGAGACAAAACTGAAAAACAACCACAAATTTTTCATTAAAGGATACCAGACATATAGGCAAGACAGACAAGACAACTCTGGATTCGGTGGAATCGCTATACTAGTAAAGAACATTATCGCATCCACCATTTTGCCTACCATCAACTGCACAATAGAGAACGCTAGCGTCCAGATTGATGGCAACTTAATCATAACGGCGGTGTATAATAGCCCCAGTCGCAAATTCAGTACCAACTGCCTAAGATTCCTATTTTCTAGGAAAAATAAAGTAATAGTTCTAGGCGATCTAAATGCTAAACACGAAGAATGGAACTGCAACTGCAGAAACACCAATGGAAATCGTCTATTCAGTTTCCTTGAAGCTAATGATGACGTAATTTTGAACATCCCTAACGGACACACTCATTTTCCAGACAATGGAAAAGCTCCGAGTACTATCGATTTAATACTCACTAAGAATATTAACTTGAATAGTATCCCGGACGCGAGTTGTCAGTTAGGGTCCGATCATAATCCAGTGATCTTCTCGGTCAATTATAGCAGCGAAAGAAACCCAACAAAATTAGTGTACGACTATTCGAACGCTGATTGGGCAAAATTTCGTACAATATTAGATAGTAAAATAACTATCAACAATAAAATCGAAACTGCTTCCGACATCGAACGGGAAATTGAAAAGTTTACGAAGGCCCTCAAGTACGCCCGCGATAAAACAATTTCCAAAAAACCGAGAGCTGAAGTAGCAGAAAAACTACCAGCCCATATTATCGACTTGATCAAGTTCAGGAATAAAATCAGAAAAAGGTGGCAATCCCACCAAAGACAAGTCGATAAAACACTCTTAAACTCATACACCCGCGAAATCCGAAACCACATAAAAATTTTCCAGAACGAAAGATGGGAACAGAAAATCTCCAGGCTAAATTCTAATAACAAAGATCTCTGGAAAACAGTCAAATCCAGTATTCAAAAATTCTCCCAAGTTCCCATCTTGGTCCAAAATTCCGCGAATTACATCACCGATAAAGAAAAAGCGGACGTACTTGCGGAAAACTTCGAAACCGCTCACCACATATCCCAGACCGATAGTCAGAACAAGCAGACATACGGAAAAGAGTGGAAGACTTTATAAATTCGAACCGCTTCGTAAAGCCCGAAAATCATCTATTAACAAATCCATCGGAAATACGGGACGAAATTAAAAGCTTCCACTAAACAAAGCTCCAGGAAAGGACGAAGTGGACAATAGACTGATCCGGAACCTATCCAGAAAGGCCATAGTTCAACTGAACTACATCATAAACGCTGTATTCAAATTTCAACACTGGCCTAGCTGTTGGAAAACAGCAGTAGTAACCCCTATCCCCAAAGCCGGGAAAGTCACAACTTCTCCCGGCAACTACCGTCCGATCAGTCTACTGTCTAACCTCAGCAAGCTGACCGAGAAAATCCTGTTAGGAAAAATAAAACAAGTTATGAAAAACAATAAAATTCGCGATGACCATCAATTTGGCTTCAAGGAAAAACACAGCTCGACACAGCAAATCTGCCGAATCGTAGTTGACGTAATAAATAGTTTCAATAATAAAAACCACACGGTCATGCTCCTCCTCGACATCGAAAAGGCGTTCGACAAAGTTTGGATAGAGGGGCTGACCTACAAATTAATAAAACTTAAATTCCCGAAATTCCTCATAAAGACCATTTACTCATATCTCAATAACAGAAAATTCATAGTACGCGTAGGGAATGAAACATCCGCGCCCAAAAATATAAAAGCAGGAATTGTGCAGGGATCAGTCCTTGGACCTAGATTATTCAATATCTACGTCCAGGATATCCCGAAACATAACAAAACAAAAATCGCCCTCTTCGCGGATGACACGGCCATATATGCCCACTCATCCAGCGCTGAAGACGCCAATCGCGAGCTGAAAAACCATCTCGAAGTACTTATCAATTACTTCGACAGATGGAAAATAAAACTGAATGAGACCAAAGCAGAGCAGATCGTGTTTAGCAGAAGACGGAATGAAAAAGTAATCTTAGACAAATTAAAAATCAATAATACGGAAATTGTTCCAAAAAGCTCCGTTAAGTACCTGGGCATTGAATTGGACGAAAGGCTAAATTTCCACCGCCATATCAAAGCACAAATCCATAAAGGATACGCCATCAAAAAGATACTGCATCCTCTATTGTGCAGTAAAAGTATGCTGAATGAAAAAAACAAATTGCTCATTTACAAAACATACATCCGGCCAGTAGTCACATACGCTGCGCCGGCATTTTGTCACCTTAGGCCCTTTCCAATAAGGCCCATTCAAAACCTTCAAAACAAAATCCTAAGATTGGCCTTGAGCAAGCCGTATTACACTAGGATATCCAAACTACATGAACTCGCGGATATTCCAACCATCCGCGAGTACCTAAACAAAGTATCTAGCGATTTCTACGAATTCCAGTGTAAATCCAACGCACTGACAAGACAAATTACGAAAACGCGACTCCACGCATCCCCTCACCCCCTCCCGTACCAATTCCTTCCCATATTCCTTAAACCTCCCTAAAAACCCACCCCAAACACCCAAAAACCCCTATGAAAACCGCCATCTTCCAAGACCGGCCATGTCACATACCGACATTTTGAAAAATATGTCTTGACGACGAATCACAACGAAAGGTAGCGGCAGCCAATGCGAATGGCGTATCCATCGCCCTGTTATCGTAACAACCAATCGGTCCTACGGGTACTAGACCCAACAGCGACACGAACGGTGCTACGAGAAATGGGGACTGGCCACGACTAGCAAATGGCGGCCGTTAGCTGAATTGAGAATCGCCGTTTAGCATAACGGGAACCCCTTCCCAGACATGTATATAAAATTGTATATAAAAATTTGTAAATGCTAAAACTGTACATAACTGTATATATATATCCCCAACCCACCCCCCATCCCTCCCCAAATTATTTATATCAGGTTTTTTATTCCTAAATTTTTCCTGAAAATCCCCTATTATAATAAAATAAATAAATATACGATATCAAACAAAAATTCCCAAACACCCTGAAATTACTTAAAAATTTTTTATTATATGTATATGAAATGTAACTGATAATACCAGAATTATCTGGTAGGAACTGTATATAAACCCTTATTGTTGATTAACATGGCCTATATAGGCACATATCTGTAACTATCACAAAGACAAATAAAGCCCATTTGAAATTGAAATTGAAATTGAACACTGAAGCCAAGCAGCGTCGGGCGCGGTTAGTACTTGGATGGGTGACCGCTTGGGAACACCGCGTGCTGTAAGCTTTTTTTTTACGTTCTGCATCGGTCTGCCGAGATAACGTGGTGCATCGGTATGATCGAGTTTACGTTCTGCATCGGTAAGATCGAGATTACGTGATGCATCGGTAAGATTGAGATTACGTGGTGCATCGGTAAGATCGAGTTTACGTGGTGCATCGGTAAGATCCAATTCACGTTCTGCATCGGTAAGATCCAGTTCACGTGGTGCATCGGTAAGATCGAGATTACGTGGTGCATCGGTAAGATCGAGTTTACGTGGTGCATCGGTAAGATCCAATTCACGTTCTGCATCGGTAAGATCCAGTTCACGTGGTGCATCGGTAAGATTGAGATTACGTGGTGCATCGGTAAGATCGAGTTTACGTGGTGCATCGGTAAGATCCAATTCACGTTCTGCATCGGTAAGATCCAGTTCACGTGGTGCATCGGTAAGATTGAGATTACGTGGTGCATCGGTAAGATCGAGTTTACGTGGTGCATCGGTAAGATCCAATTCACGTTCTGCATCGGTAAGATCCAGTTCACGTGGTGCATCGGTAAGATCGAGATTACGTGGTGCATCGGTAAGATCGAGTTTACGTGGTGCATCGGTAAGATCCAATTCACGTTCTGCATCGGTAAGATCCAGTTCACGTGGTGCATCGGTAAGATTGAGATTACGTGGTGCATCGGTAAGATCCAGTTCACGTGGTGCATCGGTAAGATGGAGATTACGTGGTGCATCGGTAAGATCGAGATTACGTGGTGCATCGGTAAGATCTACTTTACGTTCTGCATCGGTCTGCCCTTGTTTACGTGGTGCATCGGTAAGATCGAGATTACGTGAAGCATCGGTATGATCGAGTTTACGTTCTGCATCGGTCTGCCCGATATTACGTGGTGCATCGGTCTGCCCTAGTTTACGTGGTGCATCGGTTTGGACTTAGAGATATATTTTCGACGTGAAAATGTTCCGATACAACTTTTGAACCAGGATAGTTAGAGAGATGATTTTTTCTGGGATGTACGTGGATCGGGGAATGGATTGTGGGAAATAACTTGCCATGACCGAGGTGTCCTCGAATTTTTTTTTTTTTCGAAAAAAATTTTCTGATTGTGGAATTTTCTCAAATTTGATTTGGTTGCCTCCTAATGTGTTCTAAAAGAGTAAATCAGTAATCGGAATCGAAAAATATTTTTCGGATTTTTTTTTTTTTCGAAAAAAATTTTCTGATCGTGGAATTTCCTCAAATTCGATTTGGTTGCCTTCTAATGTGTTTTTAAAGCGTAAATCAGTAATCAGAATCAATATTCATTGTCGACTTTAATTTTTATAAGGAAAAATGTTCACGTCCTTAAACGCCTCCCCATCATCAGCCCGAGTCCAAGTCGATGTCAGTCCCGAGCGGACGGTGTCAGATACTACCTATCGCCGAGGTCTGGACTTGGCGAGATATTACGACGTGAAATGTTCCGATACAACTTTTGAACCAGGATAGTTAGAGAGATGATTTCTTCTATGTTGTACGTTGATTGTGGAATGAAATACGGAAAATAACTCGCCATGACCGAGGTGATTACGATTTTTTTTTTTTTTCGAAAAAAATTTTCTGATCGTGGAATTTTCTCAAATTTGATTTGGTTGCCTCCTTATATGTTCTAGTAGCGATAATCAACAATCAGAATCAAAATCCATGGTCGGGTTTGATTTTTATAAGGAAAAATGTTCACGTCCTTTTTTACAACCCCGACTCATTGACGATGTTAGAACCGAGCCGGCGGTGTCAGATACGACCGATCGCCCCGGTCCCGATCGTCATTTACGTTGTGCATCGGTCTGCCCGAGATTACGTGGTGCATCGGTATGATCGAGTTTACGTGGTGCATCGGTAAGATCCAATTCACGTTCTGCATCGGTAAGATCCAATTCACGTTCTGCATCGGTAAGATCCAGTTCACGTGGTGCATCGGTAAGATGGAGATTACGTGGTGCATCGGTAAGATCGAGATTACGTGGTGCATCGGTAAGATCTACTTTACGTTCTGCATCGGTCTGCCCTTGTTTACGTGGTGCATCGGTAAGATCGAGATTACGTGAAGCATCGGTATGATCGAGTTTACGTTCTGCATCGGTCTGCCCGATATTACGTGGTGCATCGGTCTGCCCTAGTTTACGTGGTGCATCGGTTTGGACTTAGAGATATATTTTCGACGTGAAAATGTTCCGATACAACTTTTGAACCAGGATAGTTAGAGAGATGATTTTTTCTGGGATGTACGTGGATCGGGGAATGGATTGTGGGAAATAACTTGCCATGACCGAGGTGTCCTCGAATTTTTTTTTTTTTCGAAAAAAATTTTCTGATTGTGGAATTTTCTCAAATTTGATTTGGTTGCCTCCTAATGTGTTCTAAAAGAGTAAATCAGTAATCGGAATCGAAAAATATTTTTCGGATTTTTTTTTTTTTCGAAAAAAATTTTCTGATCGTGGAATTTCCTCAAATTCGATTTGGTTGCCTTCTAATGTGTTTTTAAAGCGTAAATCAGTAATCAGAATCAATATTCATTGTCGACTTTAATTTTTATAAGGAAAAATGTTCACGTCCTTAAACGCCTCCCCATCATCAGCCCGAGTCCAAGTCGATGTCAGTCCCGAGCGGACGGTGTCAGATACTACCTATCGCCGAGGTCTGGACTTGGCGAGATATTACGACGTGAAATGTTCCGATACAACTTTTGAACCAGGATAGTTAGAGAGATGATTTCTTCTATGTTGTACGTTGATTGTGGAATGAAATACGGAAAATAACTCGCCATGACCGAGGTGATTACGATTTTTTTTTTTTTTCGAAAAAAATTTTCTGATCGTGGAATTTTCTCAAATTTGATTTGGTTGCCTCCTTATATGTTCTAGTAGCGATAATCAACAATCAGAATCAAAATCCATGGTCGGGTTTGATTTTTATAAGGAAAAATGTTCACGTCCTTTTTTACAACCCCGACTCATTGACGATGTTAGAACCGAGCCGGCGGTGTCAGATACGACCGATCGCCCCGGTCCCGATCGTCATTTACGTTGTGCATCGGTCTGCCCGAGATTACGTGGTGCATCGGTATGATCGAGTTTACGTGGTGCATCGGTAAGATCCAATTCACGTTCTGCATCGGTAAGATCCAATTCACGTTCTGCATCGGTAAGATCCAGTTCACGTGGTGCATCGGTAAGATGGAGATTACGTGGTGCATCGGTAAGATCGAGATTACGTGGTGCATCGGTAAGATCTACTTTACGTTCTGCATCGGTCTGCCCTTGTTTACGTGGTGCATCGGTAAGATCGAGATTACGTGAAGCATCGGTATGATCGAGTTTACGTTCTGCATCGGTCTGCCCGATATTACGTGGTGCATCGGTCTGCCCTAGTTTACGTGGTGCATCGGTTTGGACTTAGAGATATATTTTCGACGTGAAAATGTTCCGATACAACTTTTGAACCAGGATAGTTAGAGAGATGATTTTTTCTGGGATGTACGTGGATCGGGGAATGGATTGTGGGAAATAACTTGCCATGACCGAGGTGTCCTCGAATTTTTTTTTTTTTCGAAAAAAATTTTCTGATTGTGGAATTTTCTCAAATTTGATTTGGTTGCCTCCTAATGTGTTCTAAAAGAGTAAATCAGTAATCGGAATCGAAAAATATTTTTCGGATTTTTTTTTTTTTCGAAAAAAATTTTCTGATCGTGGAATTTCCTCAAATTCGATTTGGTTGCCTTCTAATGTGTTTTTAAAGCGTAAATCAGTAATCAGAATCAATATTCATTGTCGACTTTAATTTTTATAAGGAAAAATGTTCACGTCCTTAAACGCCTCCCCATCATCAGCCCGAGTCCAAGTCGATGTCAGTCCCGAGCGGACGGTGTCAGATACTACCTATCGCCGAGGTCTGGACTTGGCGAGATATTACGACGTGAAATGTTCCGATACAACTTTTGAACCAGGATAGTTAGAGAGATGATTTCTTCTATGTTGTACGTTGATTGTGGAATGAAATACGTAAAATAACTCGCCATGACCGAGGTGATTACGATTTTTTTTTTTTTTCGAAAAAAATTTTCTGATCGTGGAATTTTCTCAAATTTGATTTGGTTGCCTCCTTATATGTTCTAGTAGCGATAATCAACAATCAGAATCAAAATCCATGGTCGGGTTTGATTTTTATAAGGAAAAATGTTCACGTCCTTTTTTACAACCCCGACTCATTGACGATGTTAGAACCGAGCCGGCGGTGTCAGATACGACCGATCGCCCCGGTCCCGATCGTCATTTACGTTGTGCATCGGTCTGCCCGAGATTACGTGGTGCATCGGTATGATCGAGTTTACGTGGTGCATCGGTAAGATCCAATTCACGTTCTGCATCGGTAAGATCCAATTCACGTTCTGCATCGGTAAGATCCAGTTCACGTGGTGCATCGGTAAGATCGAGATTACGTGGTGCATCGGTAAGATCGAGATTACGTGGTGCATCGGTAAGATCTACTTTACGTTCTGCATCGGTCTGCCCTTGTTTACGTGGTGCATCGGTAAGATCGAGATTACGTGAAGCATCGGTATGATCGAGTTTACGTTCTGCATCGGTCTGCCCGATATTACGTGGTGCATCGGTCTGCCCTAGTTTACGTGGTGCATCGGTTTGGACTTAGAGATATATTTTCGACGTGAAAATGTTCCGATACAACTTTTGAACCAGGATAGTTAGAGAGATGATTTTTTCTGGGATGTACGTGGATCGGGGAATGGATTGTGGGAAATAACTTGCCATGACCGAGGTGTCCTCGAATTTTTTTTTTTTTCGAAAAAAATTTTCTGATTGTGGAATTTTCTCAAATTTGATTTGGTTGCCTCCTAATGTGTTCTAAAAGAGTAAATCAGTAATCGGAATCGAAAAATATTTTTCGGATTTTTTTTTTTTTCGAAAAAAATTTTCTGATCGTGGAATTTCCTCAAATTCGATTTGGTTGCCTTCTAATGTGTTTTTAAAGCGTAAATCAGTAATCAGAATCAATATTCATTGTCGACTTTAATTTTTATAAGGAAAAATGTTCACGTCCTTAAACGCCTCCCCATCATCAGCCCGAGTCCAAGTCGATGTCAGTCCCGAGCGGACGGTGTCAGATACTACCTATCGCCGAGGTCTGGACTTGGCGAGATATTACGACGTGAAATGTTCCGATACAACTTTTGAACCAGGATAGTTAGAGAGATGATTTCTTCTATGTTGTACGTTGATTGTGGAATGAAATACGTAAAATAACTCGCCATGACCGAGGTGATTACGATTTTTTTTTTTTTTCGAAAAAAATTTTCTGATCGTGGAATTTTCTCAAATTTGATTTGGTTGCCTCCTTATATGTTCTAGTAGCGATAATCAACAATCAGAATCAAAATCCATGGTCGGGTTTGATTTTTATAAGGAAAAATGTTCACGTCCTTTTTTACAACCCCGACTCATTGACGATGTTAGAACCGAGCCGGCGGTGTCAGATACGACCGATCGCCCCGGTCCCGATCGTCATTTACGTTGTGCATCGGTCTGCCCGAGATTACGTGGTGCATCGGTATGATCGAGTTTACGTGGTGCATCGGTATGATCCAATTCACGTTCTGCATCGGTAAGATCCAATTCACGTTCTGCATCGGTAAGATCCAGTTCACGTGGTGCATCGGTAAGATTGAGATTACGTGGTGCATCGGTAAGATCGAGATTACGTGGTGCATCGGTAAGATCTACTTTACGTTCTGCATCGGTCTGCCCTTGTTTACGTGGTGCATCGGTAAGATCGAGATTACGTGAAGCATCGGTATGATCGAGTTTACGTTCTGCATCGGTCTGCCCGATATTACGTGGTGCATCGGTCTGCCCTAGTTTACGTGGTGCATCGGTTTGGACTTAGAGATATATTTTCGACGTGAAAATGTTCCGATACAACTTTTGAACCAGGATAGTTAGAGAGATGATTTTTTCTGGGATGTACGTGGATCGGGGAATGGATTGTGGGAAATAACTTGCCATGACCGAGGTGTCCTCGAATTTTTTTTTTTTTCGAAAAAAATTTTCTGATTGTGGAATTTTCTCAAATTTGATTTGGTTGCCTCCTAATGTGTTCTAAAAGAGTAAATCAGTAATCGGAATCGAAAAATATTTTTCGGATTTTTTTTTTTTTCGAAAAAAATTTTCTGATCGTGGAATTTCCTCAAATTCGATTTGGTTGCCTTCTAATGTGTTTTTAAAGCGTAAATCAGTAATCAGAATCAATATTCATTGTCGACTTTAATTTTTATAAGGAAAAATGTTCACGTCCTTAAACGCCTCCCCATCATCAGCCCGAGTCCAAGTCGATGTCAGTCCCGAGCGGACGGTGTCAGATACTACCTATCGCCGAGGTCTGGACTTGGCGAGATATTACGACGTGAAATGTTCCGATACAACTTTTGAACCAGGATAGTTAGAGAGATGATTTCTTCTATGTTGTACGTTGATTGTGGAATGAAATACGGAAAATAACTCGCCATGACCGAGGTGATTACG